>NW_027488732.1:0-300000 GCF_050948215.1 Halictus rubicundus | reverse complement strand
GATAGAGGATAGGATAGGATAGAGGATAGGATAGTATAGAGGATAGGATAGGATAGAGGATAGGATAGGATAGAGGATAGGATAGGATAGAGGATAGGATAGGATAGAGGATAGGATAGGATAGAGGATAGGATAGGATAGAAGATAGGATAGGATAGAGGATAGGATAGGATAGAGAATAGGATAGGATAGAGGATAGGATAGGATACAGGATTGGATACGATAGAGGATAGGATAGGATACAGGATAGGATAGGATAGAGGATAGGATAGGGGATTTGATAGGATAGAGGATAGGATAGGATAGAGGATAGGATAGGATAGTGGATAGGATAGGATAGAGGATAGGATAGAATAGAGGATAGGATAGAGGATAGGATAGGATAGGATAGAGGATAGGATAGGATAGAGGATAGGATATTATAGAGGATAGGATAGGACAGATGATAGGATATGGGATTTCATAGGGTGGAGGATAGGATAGGGGATTGGATAGGATAGGATAGAGGGTAGGCTAGGATAGAGGATAGGATAGAGGATAGGAAAGGATAGAGGATAGGATAGGATAGAGGATAGGATAGGATAGAGGATAGGATAGGACAGAGGATAGTATAGGGGATTTGATAGGATAGAGAATAGGATACACGATAGGATAGGATAGAGGATAGGATAGGATAGAGGATAGGATAGGATAGAGGATAGGATAGGATAGAGGATAGGATAGATGATTGGATAGTTTACAGGATAGGATAGGATAGAGGATAGGATAGGGGATTTGATAGGATAGAGGATATTATAGGATAGAGGATAGGATATGATAGAGTATACGATATTATAGAGGGTAGGATAGGATAGAGCATAGGATAGGGGATTGGATAGGATAGGATAGAGGATAGGCTAGGATAGAGGATAGGCTAGGATAGAGGATAGGATAGAGGATAGGATAGGATAGAGGACAGGATAGGATAGAGGATAGGATAGGATGGAGGATTGGATAGGATACAGGAAAGTATAGGATTGAGGATAGATGATAGGATAGGATAGAGGATAGGATAGGATAGATGATATGATAGACGATAGGATAGGATAGAGGATGGGATAGGATACAGGATAGGATAGGATAGAGGATAGGATAGGATAGAGGATAGGATAGGATAGAGGATTGGATAGGATAGAGGATTGATGATAGGATAGGATAGAGGATAGGATAGGGGATTTGATAGGATAGAGGATAGGATAGGGTACAGGATAGGATAGGATAGAGGATAGGATAGGATAGAGGATATGAAAGACGATAGGATAGGATAGAGGATAGGATAGGATAGAGGATAGGATAGGATAGAGGATAGGATAATATAGAGGATAGGATAGGATAGAGGATAGGATAGTATAGAGGATAGGATAGCATAGAGGATAGGATAGGATAGAGGATAGGATAGGATAGAGGATAGGATAGGATAGAGGATAGGATAGGATAGAGGATAGGATAGTATAGAGGATAGGATAGCATAGAGGATAGGATAGGATAGAGGATAGGATAGGATAGAGGATAGGATAGGATAGAGGATAGGATAGGATAAGATAGAGGATAGGATAGGATAGAGGATAGGATAGGATAGAGGATAGGATAGGATAGAGGATAGGATAGGATAGAGGATAGGATAGGATAGGATAGAGGATAGGATAGGATAGAGGATAGGATAGGATAGAGGATAGGATAGGATAGAGGATAGGATAGGATAGGATAGAGGATAGGATAGGATAGAGGATAGGATAGGATAGAGGATAGGATAGTATAGAGGATAGGATAGGACAGAGGATAGTATAGGGGATTTGATAGGATAGAGAATAGGATACACGATAGGATAGGATAGAGGATAGGATAGGACAGAGGATTGGATAGGATAGAGGATAGAGGATAGGATAGGATACAGGAAAGGATAGGATTGAGGATAGGATTGGATAGAGGATAGGATAGGGGATTGGATTGGATAGGATAGGATAGAGGATTGGATAGGATAGAGAAGAGGATAGGATAGAGGATTTGATAGGATAGAGGATAGGATAGGATAGAGGATAGGATAGACGATAGGATAGGATAGAGGATAGGATAGGGGATTCGATAGGATAGAGGATAGGATAGGATAGAAGATAGGATAGGATAGAGGATAGGATAGGATACACGATAGGATAGGATAGAGGATAGGATAGGACAGAGGATAGGATAGGATAGAGGATAGGATAGGATAGAGGATAGGATAGGACAGAGGATAGGATAGGATAGAGGATAGGATTGGATAGAGGATAGGATAGACGATAGGATAGGATAGAGCATAGGATAGGGGATTTGATAGGATAGAGGATAGGATAGGATAGAAGATAGGATAGGATAGAGGATAGGATAGGATAGAGGATAGGATAGGATAGAGGATAGGATAGGATAGACGATAGGATAGGATAGACGATAGGATAGGATAGAGGATAGGATAGGATAGAGGAATGGATAGGATAGAGGATAGGATAGGATAGAGGATAGGATAGGATAGAGGATAGGATAGGGATTTGATAGGATAGAGGATATTATAGGATAGAGGATAGGATATGATAGAGTGTACGATATTATAGAGGGTAGGATAGGATAGAGCGTAGGATAGGGGATTGGATAGGATAGGATAGAGGATAGGCTAGGATAGAGGATAGGCTAAGATAGAGGATAGGATAGAGGATAGGATAGGATAGAGGACAGGATAGGATAGAGGATACGATAGGGGATTTGATAGGATAGAGGATAGGATAGGATCGAAGATAGGATAGGATAGAGGATAGGATAGGATAGAGGATAGGATAGGATAGAGGATAGGATAGGGGATTTGATAGGATAGATGATAGGGTAGGATAGAGGATAGGATAGGATAGAGGATAGGATAGACGATACGATAGGATAGAGGATAGGATAGGATAGAGGATAGGATAGGATAGAGGATAGGATAGAGGATTGGATAGGTTACAGGATAGGATAGGATAGAGGATAGGATAGGGGATTTGATAGGATAGAGGATATTATAGGATAGAGGATAGGATATGATAGAGCATAGGATAGGGGATTGGATAGGATAGGATAGAGGATAGGATAGGATAGAGGATAGGATAGGATAGAGGATATGAAAGACGATAGGATAGGATAGAGGATAGGATAGGATAGAGGATAGGATAGGATAGAGGATAGGATAGGATAGAGGATAGGATAGGATAGAGGATAGGATAGGATAGAGGATAGGATAGGATAGAAGATAGGATAGGATAGAGGATAGGATAGGATAGAGAATAGGATAGGATAGAGGATAGGATAGGATACAGGATTGGATACGATAGAGGATAGAGGATAGGATAGGATACAGGATAGGATAGGATAGAGGATAGGATAGGGGATTTGATAGGATAGAGGATAGGATAGGATAGAGGATAGGATAGGATAGTGGATAGGATAGGATAGAGGATAGGATAGAATAGAGGATAGGATAGAGGATAGGATAGGATAGGATAGAGGATAGGATAGGATAGAGGATAGGATATTATAGAGGATAGGATAGGACAGATGATAGGATATGGGATTTCATAGGGTGGAGGATAGGATAGGGGATTGGATAGGATAGGATAGAGGGTAGGCTAGGATAGAGGATAGGATAGAGGATAGGATAGGATAGAGGATAGGATAGGATAGAGGATAGGATAGGATAGAGGATAGGATAGGACAGAGGATAGTATAGGGGATTTGATAGGATAGAGAATAGGATACACGATAGGATAGGATAGAGGATAGGATAGGACAGAGGATTGGATAGGATAGAGGATAGAGGATAGGATAGGATACAGGAAAGGATAGGATTGAGGATAGGATTGGATAGAGGATAGGATAGGGGATTGGATTGGATAGGATAGAGGATAGGATAGGATAGAGGATAGGATAGGATAGAGGATAGGATAGGGGATTTGATAGGATAGAGGATATTATAGGATAGAGGATAGGATATGATAGAGTATACGATATTATAGAGGGTAGGATAGGATAGAGCATAGGATAGGGGATTGGATAGGATAGGATAGAGGATAGGCTAGGATAGAGGATAGGCTAAGATAGAGGATAGGATAGAGGATAGGATAGGATAGAGGACAGGATAGGATAGAGGATACGATAGGGGATTTGATAGGATAGAGGATAGGATAGGATCGAAGATAGGATAGGATAGAGGATATGATAGGATAGAGGATAGGATAGGATAGAGGATAGGATAGGATAGAGGATAGGATAGGATAGAGGATAGGATAGATGATAGGGTAGGATAGAGGATAGGATAGGATAGAGGATAGGATAGACGATAGGATAAGATAGAGGATAGGATAGGATAGAGGATAGTATAGGATAGACGATAGGATAGAGGATATGATAGACGATAGGATAGGATAGAGGATAGGATAGGATACAGGATAGGATAGACGATAGGATAGGATAGAGGATAGGATAGGATAGAGGATATGATAGGA
This sequence comes from Halictus rubicundus, assembly GCF_050948215.1. NCBI lineage: Eukaryota > Metazoa > Arthropoda > Insecta > Hymenoptera > Halictidae > Halictus > Halictus rubicundus. The sequence goes on along the minus strand of NW_027488732.1, from coordinate 295,459 downwards.
TAGAGGATACGATAGGGGATTTGATAGGATAGAGGATAGGATAGGATCGAAGATAGGATAGGGGATTTGATAGGATAGATGATAGGGTAGGATAGAGGATAGGATAGGATAGAGGATAGGATAGACGATAGGATAGGATAGAGGATAGGATACTATAGAGGATAGGATAGGGGATTTGATAGGATAGAGGATAGGATAGGATAGACGATAGGATAGGATAGAGGAAAGGATAGGATAGAGGATAGGATAGGATAGTGGATAGGATAGGATAGAGGATAGGATAGGATAGAGGATACGATAGGGGATTTGAAAGGATAGAGGATAGGATAGGATCGAAGATAGGATAGGATAGAGGATAGGATAGGATAGAGGATAGGCTAGGATAGAGGATAGGCTAGGATAGAGGATAGGATAGAGGATAGGATAGGGTACAGGATAGGATAGGATAGAGGATAGGATAGGATAGAGGATATGAAAGACGATAGAATAGGATAGGATAGAGGATAGGATAGGATAGAGGATAGGATAGGATAGAGGATAGGATAGGATAGAGGATAGGATAGGATAGAGGATAGGATAGGATAGAGGATAGGATAGGATAGTGGATAGGATAGGATAGAGGATAGGATAGAATAGAGGATAGGATAGAGGATAGGATAGGATAGGATAGAGGATAGGATAGGATAGAGGATAGGATATTATAGAGGATAGGATAGGACAGATGATAGGATATGGGATTTCATAGGGTGGAGGATAGGATAGGGGATTGGATAGGATAGGATAGAGGGTAGGCTAGGATAGAGGATAGGATAGAGGATAGGATAGGATAGAGGATAGGATAGGATAGAGGATAGGATAGGATAGAGGATAGGATAGGACAGAGGATAGTATAGGGGATTTGATAGGATAGAGAATAGGATACACGATAGGATAGGATAGAGGATAGGATAGGACAGAGGATTGGATAGGATAGAGGATAGAGGATAGGATAGGATACAGGAAAGGATAGGATTGAGGATAGGATTGGATAGAGGATAGGATAGGGGATTGGATTGGATAGGATAGAGGATAGGATAGGATAGAGGATAGGATAGGATAGAGGATAGGATAGGGGATTTGATAGGATAGAGGATATTATAGGATAGAGGATAGGATATGATAGAGTATACGATATTATAGAGGGTAGGATAGGATAGAGCATAGGATAGGGGATTGGATAGGATAGGATAGAGGATAGGCTAGGATAGAGGATAGGCTAAGATAGAGGATAGGATAGAGGATAGGATAGGATAGAGGACAGGATAGGATAGAGGATACGATAGGGGATTTGATAGGATAGAGGATAGGATAGGATCGAAGATAGGATAGGATAGAGGATAGGATAGGATAGAGGATAGGATAGGATAGAGGATAGGATAGGATAGAGGATAGGATAGGATAGAGGATAGGATAGATGATAGGGTAGGATAGAGGATAGGATAGGATAGAGGATAGGATAGACGATAGGATAAGATAGAGGATAGGATAGGATAGAGGATAGTATAGGATAGACGATAGGATAGAGGATATGATAGACGATAGGATAGGATAGAGGATAGGATAGGATACAGGATAGGATAGACGATAGGATAGGATAGAGGATAGGATAGGATAGAGGATATGATAGGATAGAGGATACGATAGGGGATTTGATAGGATAGAGGATAGGATAGGATCGAAGATAGGATAGGGGATTTGATAGGATAGATGATAGGGTAGGATAGAGGATAGGATAGGATAGAGGATAGGATAGACGATAGGATAGGATAGAGGATAGGATACTATAGAGGATAGGATAGGGGATTTGATAGGATAGAGGATAGGATAGGATAGACGATAGGATAGGATAGAGGAAAGGATAGGATAGAGGATAGGATAGGATAGTGGATAGGATAGGATAGAGGATAGGATAGGATAGAGGATACGATAGGGGATTTGAAAGGATAGAGGATAGGATAGGATCGAAGATAGGATAGGATAGAGGATAGGATAGGATAGAGGATAGGCTAGGATAGAGGATAGGCTAGGATAGAGGATAGGATAGAGGATAGGATAGGGTACAGGATAGGATAGGATAGAGGATAGGATAGGATAGAGGATATGAAAGACGATAGAATAGGATAGGATAGAGGATAGGATAGGATAGAGGATAGGATAGGATAGAGGATAGGATAGGATAGAGGATAGGATAGGATAGAGGATAGGATAGGATAGAGGATAGGATAGGATAGAGGATAGGATAGGATAGAGGATAGGATAGGATAGGATAGAGGATAGGATAGGATAGAGGATAGGATAGGATAGAGGATAGGATAGCATAGAGGATAGGATAGGATAGAGGATAGGATAGAGGATAGGATAGGATAGAGGATAGGATAGGATAGAGGATAGGATAAGATAGAGGATAGGATAGGATAGAGGATAGGATAGGATAGAGGATAGGATAGGATAGAGGATATGAAAGACGATAGGATAGGATAGAGGATAGGATAGGATAGGATAGAGGATAGGATAGGACAGATGATAGGATATGGGATTTCATAGGGTGGAGGATAGGATAGGGGATTGGATAGGATAGGATAGAGGGTAGGCTAGGATAGAGGATAGGATAGAGGATAGGAAAGGATAGAGGATAGGATAGGATAGAGGATAGGATAGGATAGAGGATAGGATAGGACAGAGGATAGTATAGGGGATTTGATAGGATAGAGAATAGGATACACGATAGGATAGGATAGAGGATAGGATAGGATAGAGGATAGGATAGGATAGAGGATAGGATAGGATAGAGGATAGGATAGAGGATTGGATAGTTTACAGGATAGGATAGGATAGAGGATAGGATAGGGGATTTGATAGGATAGAGGATATTATAGGATAGAGGATAGGATATGATAGAGTATACGATATTATAGAGGGTAGGATAGGATAGAGCATAGGATAGGGGATTGGATAGGATAGGATAGAGGATAGGCTAGGATAGAGGATAGGCTAGGATAGAGGATAGGATAGAGGATAGGATAGGATAGAGGACAGGATAGGATAGAGGATAGGATAGGATGGAGGATTGGATAGGATACAGGAAAGTATAGGATTGAGGATAGATGATAGGATAGGATAGAGGATAGGATAGGATAGATGATATGATAGACGATAGGATAGGATAGAGGATGGGATAGGATACAGGATAGGATAGGATAGAGGATAGGATAGGATAGAGGATAGGATAGGATAGAGGATTGGATAGGATAGAGGATTGATGATAGGATAGGATAGAGGATAGGATAGGGGATTTGATAGGATAGAGGATAGGATAGGGTACAGGATAGGATAGGATAGAGGATAGGATAGGATAGAGGATATGAAAGACGATAGGATAGGATAGAGGATAGGATAGGATAGAGGATAGGATAGGATAGAGGATAGGATAGGATAGAGGATAGGATAGGATAGAGGATAGGATAGTATAGAGGATAGGATAGCATAGAGGATAGGATAGGATAGAGGATAGGATAGGATAGACGATAGGATAGGATAGAGGATAGGATAGGATAGAGGATAGGATAGTATAGAGGATAGGATAGCATAGAGGATAGGATAGGATAGAGGATAGGATAGGATAGAGGATAGGATAGGATAGAGGATAGGATAGGATAAGATAGAGGATAGGATAGGATAGAGGATAGGATAGGATAAAGGATAGGATAGGATAGAGGATAGGATAGGATAGAGGATAGGATAGGATAGGATAGAGGATAGGATAGGATAGAGGATAGGATAGGATAGAGGATAGGATAGGATAGGATAGAGGATAGGATAGGATAGAGGATAGGATAGGATAGAGGATAGGATAGTATAGAGGATAGGATAGGACAGAGGATAGTATAGGGGATTTGATAGGATAGAGAATAGGATACACGATAGGATAGGATAGAGGATAGGATAGGACAGAGGATTGGATAGGATAGAGGATAGAGGATAGGATAGGATACAGGAAAGGATAGGATTGAGGATAGGATTGGATAGAGGATAGGATAGGGGATTGGATTGGATAGGATAGGATAGAGGATTGGATAGGATAGAGAAGAGGATAGGATAGAGGATTTGATAGGATAGAGGATAGGATAGGATAGAGGATAGGATAGACGATAGGATAGGATAGAGGATAGGATAGGGGATTCGATAGGATAGAGGATAGGATAGGATAGAAGATAGGATAGGATAGAGGATAGAATAGGATACACGATAGGATAGGATAGAGGATAGGATAGGACAGAGGATAGGATAGGATAGAGGATAGGATAGGATAGAGGATAGGATAGGACAGAGGATAGGATAGGATAGATGATAGGATTGGATAGAGGATAGGATAGACGATAGGATAGGATAGAGCATAGGATAGGGGATTTGATAGGATAGAGGATAGGATAGGATAGAAGATAGGATAGGATAGAGGATAGGATAGGATAGAGGATAGGATAGGATAGAGGATAGGATAGGATAGACGATAGGATAGGATAGACGATAGGATAGGATAGAGGATAGGATAGGATAGAGGAATGGATAGGATAGAGGATAGGATAGGATAGAGGATAGGATAGGATAGAGGATAGGATAGGGATTTGATAGGATAGAGGATATTATAGGATAGAGGATAGGATATGATAGAGTGTACGATATTATAGAGGGTAGGATAGGATAGAGCATAGGATAGGGGATTGGATAGGATAGGATAGAGGATAGGCTAGGATAGAGGATAGGCTAAGATAGAGGATAGGATAGAGGATAGGATAGGATAGAGGACAGGATAGGATAGAGGATACGATAGGGGATTTGATAGGATAGAGGATAGGATAGGATCGAAGATAGGATAGGATAGAGGATAGGATAGGATAGAGGATAGGATAGGATAGAGGATAGGATAGGGGATTTGATAGGATAGATGATAGGGTAGGATAGAGGATAGGATAGGATAGAGGATAGGATAGACGATACGATAGGATAGAGGATAGGATAGGATAGAGGATAGGATAGGATAGAGGATAGGATAGAGGATTGGATAGGTTACAGGATAGGATAGGATAGAGGATAGGATAGGGGATTTGATAGGATAGAGGATATTATAGGATAGAGGATAGGATATGATAGAGCATAGGATAGGGGATTGGATAGGATAGGATAGAGGATAGGATAGGATAGAGGATAGGATAGGATAGAGGATATGAAAGACGATAGGATAGGATAGAGGATAGGATAGGATAGAGGATAGGATAGGATAGAGGATAGGATAGGATAGAGGATAGGATAGGATAGAGGATAGGATAGGATAGAGGATAGGATAGGATAGAAGATAGGATAGGATAGAGGATAGGATAGGATAGAGAATAGGATAGGATAGAGGATAGGATAGGATACAGGATTGGATACGATAGAGGATAGAGGATAGGATAGGATACAGGATAGGATAGGATAGAGGATAGGATAGGGGATTTGATAGGATAGAGGATAGGATAGGATAGAGGATAGGATAGGATAGTGGATAGGATAGGATAGAGGATAGGATAGAATAGAGGATAGGATAGAGGATAGGATAGGATAGGATAGAGGATAGGATAGGATAGAGGATAGGATATTATAGAGGATAGGATAGGACAGATGATAGGATATGGGATTTCATAGGGTGGAGGATAGGATAGGGGATTGGATAGGATAGGATAGAGGGTAGGCTAGGATAGAGGATAGGATAGAGGATAGGATAGGATAGAGGATAGGATAGGATAGAGGATAGGATAGGATAGAGGATAGGATAGGACAGAGGATAGTATAGGGGATTTGATAGGATAGAGAATAGGATACACGATAGGATAGGATAGAGGATAGGATAGGACAGAGGATTGGATAGGATAGAGGATAGAGGATAGGATAGGATACAGGAAAGGATAGGATTGAGGATAGGATTGGATAGAGGATAGGATAGGGGATTGGATTGGATAGGATAGAGGATAGGATAGGATAGAGGATAGGATAGGATAGAGGATAGGATAGGGGATTTGATAGGATAGAGGATATTATAGGATAGAGGATAGGATATGATAGAGTATACGATATTATAGAGGGTAGGATAGGATAGAGCATAGGATAGGGGATTGGATAGGATAGGATAGAGGATAGGCTAGGATAGAGGATAGGCTAAGATAGAGGATAGGATAGAGGATAGGATAGGATAGAGGACAGGATAGGATAGAGGATACGATAGGGGATTTGATAGGATAGAGGATAGGATAGGATCGAAGATAGGATAGGATAGAGGATAGGATAGGATAGAGGATAGGATAGGATAGAGGATAGGATAGGATAGAGGATAGGATAGGATAGAGGATAGGATAGATGATAGGGTAGGATAGAGGATAGGATAGGATAGAGGATAGGATAGACGATAGGATAAGATAGAGGATAGGATAGGATAGACGATAGGATAGAGGATATGATAGACGATAGGATAGGATAGAGGATAGGATAGGATACAGGATAGGATAGACGATAGGATAGGATAGAGGATAGGATAGGATAGAGGATATGATAGGATAGAGGATACGATAGGGGATTTGATAGGATAGAGGATAGGATAGGATCGAAGATAGGATAGGGGATTTGATAGGATAGATGATAGGGTAGGATAGAGGATAGGATAGGATAGAGGATAGGATAGACGATAGGATAGGATAGAGGATAGGATACTATAGAGGATAGGATAGGGGATTTGATAGGATAGAGGATAGGATAGGATAGACGATAGGATAGGATAGAGGAAAGGATAGGATAGAGGATAGGATAGGATAGTGGATAGGATAGGATAGAGGATAGGATAGGATAGAGGATACGATAGGGGATTTGAAAGGATAGAGGATAGGATAGGATCGAAGATAGGATAGGATAGAGGATAGGATAGGATAGAGGATAGGCTAGGATAGAGGATAGGCTAGGATAGAGGATAGGATAGAGGATAGGATAGGGTACAGGATAGGATAGGATAGAGGATAGGATAGGATAGAGGATATGAAAGACGATAGAATAGGATAGGATAGAGGATAGGATAGGATAGAGGATAGGATAGGATAGAGGATAGGATAGGATAGAGGATAGGATAGGATAGAGGATAGGATAGGATAGAGGATAGGATAGGATAGAGGATAGGATAGGATAGAGGATAGGATAGGATAGAGGATAGGATAGGATAGGATAGAGGATAGGATAGGATAGAGGATAGGATAGGATAGAGGATAGGATAGCATAGAGGATAGGATAGGATAGAGGATAGGATAGAGGATAGGATAGGATAGAGGATAGGATAGGATAGAGGATAGGATAAGATAGAGGATAGGATAGGATAGAGGATAGGATAGGATAGAGGATAGGATAGGATAGAGGATATGAAAGACGATAGGATAGGATAGAGGATAGGATAGGATAGGATAGAGGATAGGATAGGATAGAGGATAGGATAGGATAGAGGATAGGATAGGATAGAGGATAGGATAGGATAGAGGATAGGATAGGATAGAGGATAGGATAGGATAGAGGATATGAAAGACGATAGGATAGGATAGAGGATAGGATAGGATAGAGGATAGGATAGGATAGAGGATAGGATAGGATAGGATAGAGGATAGGATAGGATAGAGGATAGGATAGGATAGAGGAATGGGTAGGATAGAGGATAGGATAGGATAGAGGATAGGATAGGATAGAGGATAGGATAGGATAGAGGATTGGATAGGATAGAGGAGAGGATAGGATAGAGGATTTGATAGGATAGAGGATAGGATAGGATAGAGGATAGGATAGACGATAGGATAGGATAGAGGATAGGATAGGGGATTTGATAGTATAGAGGATAGGATAGCATAGAGGATAGGATAGGATAGAGGATAGGATAGGATAGAGGATAGGATAGGATAGAGGATAGGATAGGATAGAGGATAGGATAGTATAGAGGATAGGATAGCATAGAGGATAGGATAGGATAGAGGATAGGATAGGATAGAGGATAGGATAGGATAGAGGATAGGATAGGATAAGATAGAGGATAGGATAGGATAGAGGATAGGATAGGATAAAGGATAGGATAGGATAGAGGATAGGATAGGATAGAGGATAGGATAGGATAGGATAGAGGATAGGATAGGATAGAGGATAGGATAGGATAGAGGATAGGATAGGATAGGATAGAGGATAGGATAGGATAGAGGATAGGATAGGATAGAGGATAGGATAGTATAGAGGATAGGATAGGACAGAGGATAGTATAGGGGATTTGATAGGATAGAGAATAGGATACACGATAGGATAGGATAGAGGATAGGATAGGACAGAGGATTGGATAGGATAGAGGATAGAGGATAGGATAGGATACAGGAAAGGATAGGATTGAGGATAGGATTGGATAGAGGATAGGATAGGGGATTGGATTGGATAGGATAGGATAGAGGATTGGATAGGATAGAGAAGAGGATAGGATAGAGGATTTGATAGGATAGAGGATAGGATAGGATAGAGGATAGGATAGACGATAGGATAGGATAGAGGATAGGATAGGGGATTCGATAGGATAGAGGATAGGATAGGATAGAAGATAGGATAGGATAGAGGATAGGATAGGATACACGATAGGATAGGATAGAGGATAGGATAGGACAGAGGATAGGATAGGATAGAGGATAGGATAGGATAGAGGATAGGATAGGACAGAGGATAGGATAGGATAGAGGATAGGATTGGATAGAGGATAGGATAGACGATAGGATAGGATAGAGCATAGGATAGGGGATTTGATAGGATAGAGGATAGGATAGGATAGAAGATAGGATAGGATAGAGGATAGGATAGGATAGAGGATAGGATAGGATAGAGGATAGGATAGGATAGACGATAGGATAGGATAGACGATAGGATAGGATAGAGGATAGGATAGGATAGAGGAATGGATAGGATAGAGGATAGGATAGGATAGAGGATAGGATAGGATAGAGGATAGGATAGGGATTTGATAGGATAGAGGATATTATAGGATAGAGGATAGGATATGATAGAGTGTACGATATTATAGAGGGTAGGATAGGATAGAGCATAGGATAGGGGATTGGATAGGATAGGATAGAGGATAGGCTAGGATAGAGGATAGGCTAAGATAGAGGATAGGATAGAGGATAGGATAGGATAGAGGACAGGATAGGATAGAGGATACGATAGGGGATTTGATAGGATAGAGGATAGGATAGGATCGAAGATAGGATAGGATAGAGGATAGGATAGGATAGAGGATAGGATAGGATAGAGGATAGGATAGGGGATTTGATAGGATAGATGATAGGGTAGGATAGAGGATAGGATAGGATAGAGGATAGGATAGACGATACGATAGGATAGAGGATAGGATAGGATAGAGGATAGGATAGGATAGAGGATAGGATAGAGGATTGGATAGGTTACAGGATAGGATAGGATAGAGGATAGGATAGGGGATTTGATAGGATAGAGGATATTATAGGATAGAGGATAGGATATGATAGAGCATAGGATAGGGGATTGGATAGGATAGGATAGAGGATAGGATAGGATAGAGGATAGGATAGGATAGAGGATATGAAAGACGATAGGATAGGATAGAGGATAGGATAGGATAGAGGATAGGATAGGATAGAGGATAGGATAGGATAGAGGATAGGATAGGATAGAGGATAGGATAGGATAGAGGATAGGATAGGATAGAAGATAGGATAGGATAGAGGATAGGATAGGATAGAGAATAGGATAGGATAGAGGATAGGATAGGATACAGGATTGGATACGATAGAGGATAGAGGATAGGATAGGATACAGGATAGGATAGGATAGAGGATAGGATAGGGGATTTGATAGGATAGATGATAGGATAGGATAGAGGATAGGATAGGATAGTGGATAGGATAGGATAGAGGATAGGATAGAATAGAGGATAGGATAGAGGATAGGATAGGATAGGATAGAGGATAGGATAGGATAGAGGATAGGATATTATAGAGGATAGGATAGGACAGATGATAGGATATGGGATTTCATAGGGTGGAGGATAGGATAGGGGATTGGATAGGATAGGATAGAGGGTAGGCTAGGATAGAGGATAGGATAGAGGATAGGATAGGATAGAGGATAGGATAGGATAGAGGATAGGATAGGATAGAGGATAGGATAGGACAGAGGATAGTATAGGGGATTTGATAGGATAGAGAATAGGATACACGATAGGATAGGATAGAGGATAGGATAGGACAGAGGATTGGATAGGATAGAGGATAGAGGATAGGATAGGATACAGGAAAGGATAGGATTGAGGATAGGATTGGATAGAGGATAGGATAGGGGATTGGATTGGATAGGATAGAGGATAGGATAGGATAGAGGATAGGATAGGATAGAGGATAGGATAGGGGATTTGATAGGATAGAGGATATTATAGGATAGAGGATAGGATATGATAGAGTATACGATATTATAGAGGGTAGGATAGGATAGAGCATAGGATAGGGGATTGGATAGGATAGGATAGAGGATAGGCTAGGATAGAGGATAGGCTAAGATAGAGGATAGGATAGAGGATAGGATAGGATAGAGGACAGGATAGGATAGAGGATACGATAGGGGATTTGATAGGATAGAGGATAGGATAGGATCGAAGATAGGATAGGATAGAGGATAGGATAGGATAGAGGATAGGATAGGATAGAGGATAGGATAGGATAGAGGATAGGATAGGATAGAGGATAGGATAGATGATAGGGTAGGATAGAGGATAGGATAGGATAGAGGATAGGATAGACGATAGGATAAGATAGAGGATAGGATAGGATAGACGATAGGATAGAGGATATGATAGACGATAGGATAGGATAGAGGATAGGATAGGATACAGGATAGGATAGACGATAGGATAGGATAGAGGATAGGATAGGATAGAGGATATGATAGGATAGAGGATACGATAGGGGATTTGATAGGATAGAGGATAGGATAGGATCGAAGATAGGATAGGGGATTTGATAGGATAGATGATAGGGTAGGATAGAGGATAGGATAGGATAGAGGATAGGATAGACGATAGGATAGGATAGAGGATAGGATACTATAGAGGATAGGATAGGGGATTTGATAGGATAGAGGATAGGATAGGATAGACGATAGGATAGGATAGAGGAAAGGATAGGATAGAGGATAGGATAGGATAGTGGATAGGATAGGATAGAGGATAGGATAGGATAGAGGATACGATAGGGGATTTGAAAGGATAGAGGATAGGATAGGATCGAAGATAGGATAGGATAGAGGATAGGATAGGATAGAGGATAGGCTAGGATAGAGGATAGGCTAGGATAGAGGATAGGATAGAGGATAGGATAGGGTACAGGATAGGATAGGATAGAGGATAGGATAGGATAGAGGATATGAAAGACGATAGAATAGGATAGGATAGAGGATAGGATAGGATAGAGGATAGGATAGGATAGAGGATAGGATAGGATAGAGGATAGGATAGGATAGAGGATAGGATAGGATAGAGGATAGGATAGGATAGAGGATAGGATAGGATAGAGGATAGGATAGGATAGAGGATAGGATAGGATAGAGGATAGGATAGGATAGGATAGAGGATAGGATAGGATAGAGGATAGGATAGGATAGAGGATAGGATAGCATAGAGGATAGGATAGGATAGAGGATAGGATAGAGGATAGGATAGGATAGAGGATAGGATAGGATAGAGGATAGGATAAGATAGAGGATAGGATAGGATAGAGGATAGGATAGGATAGAGGATAGGATAGGATAGAGGATATGAAAGACGATAGGATAGGATAGAGGATAGGATAGGATAGGATAGAGGATAGGATAGGATAGAGGATAGGATAGGATAGAGGATAGGATAGGATAGAGGATAGGATAGGATAGAGGATAGGATAGGATAGAGGATAGGATAGGATAGAGGATAGGATAGGATAGAGGATATGAAAGACGATAGGATAGGATAGAGGATAGGATAGGATAGAGGATAGGATAGGATAGAGGATAGGATAGGATAGGATAGAGGATAGGATAGGATAGAGGATAGGATAGGATAGAGGAATGGGTAGGATAGAGGATAGGATAGGATAGAGGATAGGATAGGATAGAGGATAGGATAGGATAGAGGATTGGATAGGATAGAGGAGAGGATAGGATAGAGGATTTGATAGGATAGAGGATAGGATAGGATAGAGGATAGGATAGACGATAGGATAGGATAGAGGATAGGATAGGGGATTTGATAGGATAGAGGATAGGATAGGATAGAAGATAGGATAGGATAGAGGATAGGATAGGATACACGTTAGGATAGGATAGAGGATAGGATAGGACAGAGGATAGGATAGGTTAGAGGATAGGATAGGATAGAGGATAGGATAGGACAGAGGATAGGATAGGATAGAGGATAGGATAGGATAGAGGATAGGATAGGATAGAGGATATGAAAGACGATAGGATAGGATAGAGGATAGGATAGGATAGAGGATAGGATAGGATAAAGGATAGGATAGGATAGAGGATAGGATAGGATAGAGGATAGGATAGGATAGAGGATAGGATAGGATAGAGGATAGGATAGGATAGGATAGAGGATAGGATAGGATAGAGGATAGGATAGGATAGAGGATAGGATAGTATAGAGGATAGGATAGCATAGAGGATAGGATAGGATAGAGGATAGGATAGAGGATAGGATAGAGGATAGGATAGGATAGAGGATAGGATAAGATAGAGGATAGGATAGGATAGAGGATAGGATAGGATAGAGGATAGGATAAGATAGAGGATAGGATAGGATAGAGGATAGGATAGGATAGAGGATAGGATAAGATAGAGGATAGGATAGGATAGAGGATAGGATAGGATAGAGGATAGGATAGGATAGAGGATATGAAAGACGATAGGATAGGATAGAGGATAGGATAGGATAGAGGATAGGATAGGATAGAGGATAGGATAGGATAGAGGATAGGATAGGATAGGATAGAGGATAGGATAGGATAGAGGATAGGATAGTATAGAGGATAGGATAGGATAGAGGATAGGATAGGATAGAGGATAGGATGGGATAGAGGATAGGATAGGATAGAGGATAGGATAGGATAGACGATAGGATAGGATAGAGGATAGGATAGGATAGAAGATAGGATAGGATAGAGGATAGGATAGGATAGAGAATAGGATATGATAGAGGATAGGATAGAGGATAGGATAGAGGATAGGATAGAGAATAGGATCGGATAGACGATATTATAGGATAGAGTGTACGATATTATAGAGGATAGGATAGGATAGAGGATAGAATAGAGGATAGGATAGGATACAGGATTGGATACGATAGAGGATAGAGGATAGGATAGGATACAGGATAGGATAGGATAGAGGATAGGATAGGGGATTTGATAGGATAGAGGATAGTATAGGATAGAGGATAGGATAGGATAGTGGATAGGATAGGATAGAGGATAGGATAGAATAGAGGATAGGATAGTGGATAGGATAGGATAGGATAGAGGATAGGATAGGATAGAGGATAGGATATTATAGAGGATAGGATAGGACAGATGATAGGATATGGGATTTCATAGGGTGGAGGATAGGATAGGGGATTGGATAGGATAGGATAGAGGGTAGGCTAGGATAGAGGATAGGATAGAGGATAGGAAAGAATAGAGGACAGGATAGGATAGAGGATAGGATAGGATAGAGGATAGGATAGGACAGAGGATAGGATAGGGGATTTGATAGGATAGAGAATAGGATAGAGGATAGGATAGGACAGAGGATTGGATAGGATAGAGGATAGAGGATAGGATAGGATACAGGAAAGGATAGGATTGAGGATAGGATTGGATAGAGGATAGGATAGGGGATTGGATTGGATAGGATAGAGGATAGGCTAGGATAAAGGATAGGATAGAGGATAGGATAGGATAGAGGATAGGATAGGATAGAAGATAGGATAGGATAGAGGATAGGATAGGATAGAGAATAGGATAGGATAGAGGATAGGATAGGATACAGGATTGGATACGATAGAGGATAGAGGATAGGATAGGATACAGGATAGGATAGGATAGAGGATAGGATAGGGGATTTGATAGGATAGAGGATAGGATAGGATAGAGGATAGGATAGGATAGTGGATAGGATAGGATAGAGGATAGGATAGAATAGAGGATAGGATAGAGGATAGGATAGGATAGGATAGAGGATAGGATAGGATAGAGGATAGGATATTATAGAGGATAGGATAGGACAGATGATAGGATATGGGATTTCATAGGGTGGAGGATAGGATAGGGGATTGGATAGGATAGGATAGAGGGTAGGCTAGGATAGAGGATAGGATAGAGGATAGGATAGGATAGAGGATAGGATAGGATAGAGGATAGGATAGGATAGAGGATAGGATAGGACAGAGGATAGTATAGGGGATTTGATAGGATAGAGAATAGGATACACGATAGGATAGGATAGAGGATAGGATAGGACAGAGGATTGGATAGGATAGAGGATAGAGGATAGGATAGGATACAGGAAAGGATAGGATTGAGGATAGGATTGGATAGAGGATAGGATAGGGGATTGGATTGGATAGGATAGAGGATAGGATAGGATAGAGGATAGGATAGGATAGAGGATAGGATAGGGGATTTGATAGGATAGAGGATATTATAGGATAGAGGATAGGATATGATAGAGTATACGATATTATAGAGGGTAGGATAGGATAGAGCATAGGATAGGGGATTGGATAGGATAGGATAGAGGATAGGCTAGGATAGAGGATAGGCTAAGATAGAGGATAGGATAGAGGATAGGATCGGATAGAGGACAGGATAGGATAGAGGATACGATAGGGGATTTGATAGGATAGAGGATAGGATAGGATCGAAGATAGGATAGGATAGAGGATAGGATAGGATAGAGGATAGGATAGGATAGAGGATAGGATAGGATAGAGGATAGGATAGGATAGAGGATAGGATAGATGATAGGGTAGGATAGAGGATAGGATAGGATAGAGGATAGGATAGACGATAGGATAAGATAGAGGATAGGATAGGATAGACGATAGGATAGAGGATATGATAGACGATAGGATAGGATAGAGGATAGGATAGGATACAGGATAGGATAGACGATAGGATAGGATAGAGGATAGGATAGGATAGAGGATATGATAGGATAGAGGATACGATAGGGGATTTGATAGGATAGAGGATAGGATAGGATCGAAGATAGGATAGGGGATTTGATAGGATAGATGATAGGGTAGGATAGAGGATAGGATAGGATAGAGGATAGGATAGACGATAGGATAGGATAGAGGATAGGATACTATAGAGGATAGGATAGGGGATTTGATAGGATAGAGGATAGGATAGGATAGACGATAGGATAGGATAGAGGAAAGGATAGGATAGAGGATAGGATAGGATAGTGGATAGGATAGGATAGAGGATAGGATAGGATAGAGGATACGATAGGGGATTTGAAAGGATAGAGGATAGGATAGGATCGAAGATAGGATAGGATAGAGGATAGGATAGGATAGAGGATAGGCTAGGATAGAGGATAGGCTAGGATAGAGGATAGGATAGAGGATAGGATAGGGTACAGGATAGGATAGGATAGAGGATAGGATAGGATAGAGGATATGAAAGACGATAGAATAGGATAGGATAGAGGATAGGATAGGATAGAGGATAGGATAGGATAGAGGATAGGATAGGATAGAGGATAGGATAGGATAGAGGATAGGATAGGATAGAGGATAGGATAGGATAGAGGATAGGATAGGATAGAGGATAGGATAGGATAGAGGATAGGATAGGATAGGATAGAGGATAGGATAGGATAGAGGATAGGATAGGATAGAGGATAGGATAGCATAGAGGATAGGATAGGATAGAGGATAGGATAGAGGATAGGATAGGATAGAGGATAGGATAGGATAGAGGATAGGATAAGATAGAGGATAGGATAGGATAGAGGATAGGATAGGATAGAGGATAGGATAGGATAGAGGATATGAAAGACGATAGGATAGGATAGAGGATAGGATAGGATAGGATAGAGGATAGGATAGGATAGAGGATAGGATAGGATAGAGGATAGGATAGGATAGAGGATAGGATAGGATAGAGGATAGGATAGGATAGAGGATAGGATAGGATAGAGGATATGAAAGACGATAGGATAGGATAGAGGATAGGATAGGATAGAGGATAGGATAGGATAGAGGATAGGATAGGATAGGATAGAGGATAGGATAGGATAGAGGATAGGATAGGATAGAGGAATGGGTAGGATAGAGGATAGGATAGGATAGAGGATAGGATAGGATAGAGGATAGGATAGGATAGAGGATTGGATAGGATAGAGGAGAGGATAGGATAGAGGATTTGATAGGATAGAGGATAGGATAGGATAGAGGATAGGATAGACGATAGGATAGGATAGAGGATAGGATAGGGGATTTGATAGGATAGAGGATAGGATAGGATAGAAGATAGGATAGGATAGAGGATAGGATAGGATACACGTTAGGATAGGATAGAGGATAGGATAGGACAGAGGATAGGATAGGTTAGAGGATAGGATAGGATAGAGGATAGGATAGGACAGAGGATAGGATAGGATAGAGGATAGGATAGGATAGAGGATAGGATAGGATAGAGGATATGAAAGACGATAGGATAGGATAGAGGATAGGATAGGATAGAGGATAGGATAGGATAAAGGATAGGATAGGATAGAGGATAGGATAGGATAGAGGATAGGATAGGATAGAGGATAGGATAGGATAGAGGATAGGATAGGATAGGATAGAGGATAGGATAGGATAGAGGATAGGATAGAGGATAGGATAGAGGATAGGATAGGATAGAGGATAGGATAAGATAGAGGATAGGATAGGATAGAGGATAGGATAGGATAGAGGATAGGATAAGATAGAGGATAGGATAGGATAGAGGATAGGATAGGATAGAGGATAGGATAAGATAGAGGATAGGATAGGATAGAGGATAGGATAGGATAGAGGATAGGATAGGATAGAGGATATGAAAGACGATAGGATAGGATAGAGGATAGGATAGGATAGAGGATAGGATAGGATAGAGGATAGGATAGGATAGAGGATAGGATAGGATAGGATAGAGGATAGGATAGGATAGAGGATAGGATAGTATAGAGGATGGGATAGGATAGAGGATAGGATAGGATAGAGGATAGGATGGGATAGAGGATAGGATAGGATAGAGGATAGGATAGGATAGACGATAGGATAGGATAGAGGATAGGATAGGATAGAAGATAGGATAGGATAGAGGATAGGATAGGATAGAGAATAGGATATGATAGAGGATAGGATAGAGGATAGGATAGAGGATAGGATAGAGAATAGGATCGGATAGACGATATTATAGGATAGAGTGTACGATATTATAGAGGATAGGATAGGATAGAGGATAGAATAGAGGATAGGATAGGATACAGGATTGGATACGATAGAGGATAGAGGATAGGATAGGATACAGGATAGGATAGGATAGAGGATAGGATAGGGGATTTGATAGGATAGAGGATAGTATAGGATAGAGGATAGGATAGGATAGTGGATAGGATAGGATAGAGGATAGGATAGAATAGAGGATAGGATAGTGGATAGGATAGGATAGGATAGAGGATAGGATAGGATAGAGGATAGGATATTATAGAGGATAGGATAGGACAGATGATAGGATATGGGATTTCATAGGGTGGAGGATAGGATAGGGGATTGGATAGGATAGGATAGAGGGTAGGCTAGGATAGAGGATAGGATAGAGGATAGGAAAGAATAGAGGACAGAATAGGATAGAGGATAGGATAGGATAGAGGATAGGATAGGACAGAGGATAGGATAGGGGATTTGATAGGATAGAGAATAGGATAGAGGATAGGATAGGACAGAGGATTGGATAGGATAGAGGATAGAGGATAGGATAGGATACAGGAAAGGATAGGATTGAGGATAGGATTGGATAGAGGATAGGATAGGGGATTGGATTGGATAGGATAGAGGATAGGCTAGGATAAAGGATAGGATAGAGGATAGGATAGGATAGAGGATAGGACAGGATTGACGATAGGATAGGATAGAGGATAGGATAGGATAGAGGATAGGATAGGATAGAGGATTGGATAGGATAGAGGAGAGGTTAGGATAGAGGATTTGATAGGATAGAGGATAGGATAGGATAGAGGATAGGATTGGGTAGAGGATAGGATAGACGATAGGATAGGATAGAGGATAGGATAGGGGATTTGATACGATAGAGGATAGGATAGGATAGAAGATAGGATAGGATAGAGGATAGGATAGGATACACGATAGGATAGGATAGAGGATAGGATAGGACAGAGGATAGGATAGGATAGAGGATAGGATAGGATAGAGGATAGGATAGGACAGAGGATAGGATAGGATAGAGGATAGGATTGGATAGAGGATAGGATAGACGATAGGATAGGATAGAGCATAGGATAGGGGATTTGATAGGATAGAGGATAGGATAGGATAGAAGATAGGATAGGATAGAGGATAGGATAGGATAGAGGATAGGATAGGATAGAGGATAGGATAGGATAGAGGATAGGGTAGGATAGACGATAGGATAGGATAGAGGATAGGATAGGATAGAGGAATGGATAGGATAGAGGATAGGATAGGATAGAGGATAGGATAGGATAGAGGATAGGATAGGATACGACAGAGTATTGGATAGAGGATAGGATAGGATAGAGGATATTATAGGATAGAGGATATGATAGGGTAGAGAATAGGATAGGATAGAGGATAGAGGATAGGATAGGATACAGGAAAGGATAGGATTGAGGATAGGATTGGATAGAGGATAGGATAGGATAGAAGATAGGATAGGATAGAGGATAGGATAGAGGATAGGATAGGGGATTTGATAGGAAAGAGGATAGGATAGGATAGAAGATAGGATAGGATAAGGGATAGGATAGAGGATTTGATAGGATAGGGGATTTGATAGGATAGAGGATTTGATAGGATAGGGGATTTGATAGGATAGATGGATAGGATAGGATAGGATAGACGATATAATAGGATAGAGGATAGGATAGTATTGAGGATAGGATAGTATTGAGGATAGGATAGGATAGAGGATTGGATAGTATAGAGGATAGGATAGGATAGAGGATAGGGTAGGATAGAGGATAGGATAGGATAGAGGATAGGATAGGGGATTTGATAGGATAGAGGATAGGATAGGATAGAAGATAGGATAGGATAGTGGATAGGATAGAATAGAGGATAGGATAGGATAGAGGATAGGATAGGATAGAGGATAGGATAGGATAGTCGATAGGATAGGATAGAGGATAGGATAGGATAGAGGAAAGGATAGGATAGAGGATAGGATAGGATAGAGGATAGGGTAGGATAGAGGATATGATAGGATAGAGGATAGAATAGGATAGAGGATATTATAGGATAGAGGATATGATAGGGTAGAGAATAGGATAGGATACAGGAAAGGATAGGATTGAGGATAGGATTGGATAGAGGATAGGATAGGGGATTGGATTGGATAGGATAGAGGATAGGATAGAGGATAGGATAGGATAGAGGATAGGACAGGATTGACGATAGGATAGGTTATAGGATAGGATAGGATAGAGGATAGGATAGGATAGAGGATTGGATAGGATAGAGGATAGGATAGGATAGAGGATAGGATAGGATAGAGGATAGGATAGGATAGAGGATAGGATAGGATAGACGATAGGATAGGATAGAGGATAGGATAGGATAGAAGATAGGATAGGATAGAGGATAGGATAGGATAGAGAATAGGATAGGATAGAGGATAGGATAGTATTGAGGATAGGATAGTATTGAGGATAGGATAGGATAGAGGATTGGATAGTATAGAGGATAGGATAGGATAGAGGATAGGGTAGGATAGAGGATAGGATAGGATAGAGGATAGGATAGGGGATTTGATAGGATAGAGGATAGGATAGGATAGAAGATAGGATAGGATAGTGGATAGGATAGGATAGAGGATAGGATAGGATGGAGGATAGGATAGGATAGAGGATAGGATAGGATAGGATAGAGGATAGGATAGGATAGAGGAAAGGATAGGATAGAGGATAGGATAGGATAGAGGATAGGGTAGGATAGAGGATTGGATAGGATAGAGGAGAGGAGAGGATAGAGGATTTGATAGGATAGTGGATAGGATAGGATAGAGGATAGGATACACGATAGGATAGGATAGAGGATAGGATAGGACAGAGGATTCGATACGATAGAGGATAGAGGATAGGATAGGATACAGGGAAGGATAGGAATGAGGATAGGATTGGATAGAGGATAGGATACACGATAGGATAGGATAGGATAGAGGATAGGCTAGGATAGAGGATAGGATAGAGGATAGGAAAGGATAGAGGATAGGATAGGATAGAGGATAGGATAGGATAGAGGATAGGATAGGATAGAGGTTATGATAGGGTAGAGGATACGATAGGATAGAGGATAGGATAGGATAGAGGGTAGGATAGGATAGAGGATAGGATAGGATAGAGGATAGGATAGGGGATTTGATAGGATAGAGGATAGGATACACGATAGGATAGGATAGAGGATAGGATAGGACAGAGGATTGGATAGGATAGAGGATAGAGGATAGGATAGGATACAGGAAAGGATAGGATTGAGGATAGGATAGGATAGAGGATAGGATAGGATAGAGGATAGGATAGGATAGAGGATAGGATAGGATAGACGATAGGATAGGATAGAGGATATTATAGGATAGAGGAATGGATAGGATAGAGGATAGGATAGGATAGAGGATAGGATAGGATAGAGGATAGGATAGGATAGAGGATAGGATAGGATAGAGGATAGGATACGACAGAGTATTGGATAGAGGATAGGATAGGATAGAGGATATTATAGGATAGGGGATATGATAGGGTAGAGAATAGGATAGGATAGAGGATAGAGGATAGGATAGGATACAGGAAAGGATAGGATTGAGGATAGGATTGGATAGAGGATAGGATAGGATAGAAGATAGGATAGGATAGAGGATAGGATAGAGGATAGGATAGAGGATAGGATAGGGGATTTGATAGGAAAGAGGATAGGATAGGATAGACGATAGGATAGGATAGAGGAAAGGATAGGATAGAGGATAGGATAGGATAGAGGATAGGATAGGATAGAGGATAGGATAGGATAGAGGATACGATAGGGGATTTGAAAGGATAGAGGATAGGATAGGATCGAAGATAGGATAGGATAGAGGATAGGATAGGATAGAGGATAGGATAGGATAGAGGATAGGATAGGGGATTTGATAGGATAGATGATAGGGTAGGATAGAGGATAGGATAGGATAGAGGATAGGATAGACGATAGGATAGGATATGGATAGGATAGGATAGAGGATAGGATAGGATAGAGGATAGGATAGAGGATTGGATAGGTTACAGGATAGGATAGGATAGAGGATAGGATAGGGGATTTGATAGGATAGAGGATATTATAGGATAGAGGATAGGATATGATAGAGCATAGGATAGGGGATTGGATAGGATAGGATAGAGGATAGGCTAGGATAGAGGATAGGCTAGGATAGAGGATAGGATAGAGGATAGGATAGGGTACAGGATAGGATAGGATAGAGGATAGGATAGGATAGAGGATATGAAAGACGATAGGATAGGATAGAGGATAGGATAGGATAGAGGATAGGATAGGATAGAGGATAGGATAGGATAGAGGATAGGATAGGATAGAGGATAGGATAGGATAGAGGATAGGATAGGATAGAGGATAGGATAGGATAGGATAGAGGATAGGATAGGATAGAGGATTTGATAGGATAGAGGATAGGATAGCATAGAGGATAGGATAGGATAGAGGATAGGATAGAGCATAGGATAGGATAGAGGATAGGATAGGATAGAGGATAGGATAAGATAGAGGATAGGATAGGATAGAGGATAGGATAGGATAGAGGATAGGATAGGATAGAGGATATGAAAGACGATAGGATAGGATAGAGGATAGGATAGGATAGAGGATAGGATAGGATAGAGGATAGGATACGATAGAGGATAGGATAGGATAGAGGATAGGATAGGATAGAGGATAGGATAGGATAGAGGATATGAAAGACGATAGGATAGGATAGAGGATAGGATAGGATAGAGGATAGGATAGGATAGGATAGAGGATAGGATAGGATAGAGGATAGGATAGGATAGAGGAATGGATAGGATAGAGGATAGGATAGGATAGAGGATAGGATAGGATAGAGGATAGGATAGGATAGAGGATTGGATAGGATAGAGGAGAGGATAGGATAGAGGATTTGATAGGATAGAGGATAGGATAGGATAGAGGATAGGATAGACGATAGGATAGGATAGAGGATAGGATAGGGGATTTGATAGGATAGAGGATAGGATAGGATAGAAGATAGGATAGGATAGAGGATAGGATAGGATACACGATAGGATAGGATAGAGGATAGGATAGGACAGAGGATAGGATAGGATAGATGATAGGATAAGATAGAGAATAGGATAGGACAGAGGATAGGATAGGATAGAGGATAGGATAGGATAGAGGATAGGATAGGATAGAGGATATGAAAGACGATAGGATAGGATAGAGGATAGGATAGGATAGAGGATAGGATAGGATAGAGGATAGGATAGGATAGAGGATAGGATAGGATAGAGGATAGGATAGGATAGAGGATAGGATAGGATAGAGGATAGGATAGGATAGAGGATAGGATAGGATAGGATAGAGGATAGGATAGGATAGAGGATAGGATAGGATAGAGGATAGGATAGTATAGAGGATAGGATAGGATAGAGGATAGGATAAGATAGAGGATAGGATAGGATAGAGGATAGGATAGGATAGAGGATAGGATAGGATAGAGGATATGAAAGACGATAGGATAGGATAGAGGATAGGATAGGATAGACGATAGGACAGGATAGGATAGAGGATAGGATAGGATAGAGGATAGGATAGGATAGAGGATAGGATAGTATAGACGATAGGATAGCATAGAGGATAGGATAGGATAGAGGATAGGATAGAGGATAGGATAGGATAGAGGATAGGATAGGATAGAGGATAGGATAAGATAGAGGATAGGATAGGATAGAGGATAGGATAGGATAGAGGATAGGATAAGATAGAGGATAGGATAGGATAGAGGATAGGATAGGATAGAGGATAGGATAGGATAGAGGATATGAAAGACGATAGGATAGGATAGAGGATAGGATAGGATAGAGGATAGGATAGGATAGAGGATAGGATAGGATAGAGTATATGAAAGACGATAGGATAGGATAGAGGATAGGATAGGATAGAGGATAGGATAGGATAGAGGATAGGATAGGATAGAAGATAGGATAGGATAGAGGATAGGATAGGATAGAGAATAGGATAGGATAGAGGATAGGATAGAGGATAGGATAGAGGATAGGATAGAGAATAGGATCGGATAGACGATATTATAGGATAGAGTGTACGATATTATAGAGGATAGGATAGGATAGAGGATGGAATAGAGGATAGGATAGGATACAGGATTGGATACGATAGAGGATAGAGGATAGGATAGGATACAGGATAGGATAGGATAGAGGATAGGATAGGGGATTTGATAGGATAGAGGATAGGATAGGATAGAGGATAGGATAGTATAGAGAATAGGATAGGATAGAGGATAGGATAGGATAGAGGATAGGATAGGATAGAGGATAGGATAGGATAGAGGATAGGATAGGATAGACGATAGGATAGGATAGAGGATAGGATAGGATAGAAGATAGGATAGGATAGAGGATAGGATAGGATAGAGAATAGGATAGGATAGAGGATAGGATAGAGGATAGGATAGAGAATAGGATCGGATAGACGATATTATAGGATAGAGTGTACGATATTATAGAGGATAGGATAGGATAGAGGATAGAATAGAGGATAGGATACGACAGAGTATTGGATAGAGGATAGGATAGGATAGAGGATATTATAGGATAGAGGATATGATAGGGTAGAGAATAGGATAGGATAGAGGATAGAGGATAGGATAGGATACAGGAAAGGATAGGATTGAGGATAGGATAGGATAGAGGATAGGATAGGGGATTTGATAGGATAGAGGATATTATAGGATAGAGGATAGGATATGATAGAGTATACGATATTATAGAGGGTAGGATAGGATAGAGCATAGGATAGGGGATTGGATAGGATAGGATAGAGGATAGGCTAGGATAGAGGATAGGCTAGGATAGATGATAGGATAGAGGATAGGATAGGATAGAGGACAGGATAGGATAGAGGATAGGATAGGATGGAGGATTGGATAGGATACAGGAAAGTATAGGATTGAGGATAGATGATAGGATAGGATAGAGGATAGGATAGGATAGAGGATATGATAGACGATAGGATAGGATAGAGGATGGGATAGGATACAGGATAGGATAGGATAGAGGATAGGATACAGGATAGGATAGGATAGAGGATAGGATAGGATAGAGGATAGAATAGGATAGACGATTGGATAGGATAGAGGATAGATGATAGGATAGGATAGAGGATAGGATAGGATAGAGGATTGGATAGGATAGAGGATAGATGATAGGATAGGATAGAGGATAGGATAGGGGATTTGATAGGATAGAGGATAGGATAGGGTAGAGGATAGGATAGGATAGACTATAGGATAGGATAGAGGATATGAAAGACGATAGGATAGGATAGAGGATAGGATAGGATAGAGGATAGGATAGGATAGAGGATAGGATAGGATAGAGGATAGGATAGGATAGGATAGAGGATAGGATAGGATAGGATAGAGGATAGGATAGGATAGAGGATAGGATAGGATAGAGGATAGGATAGGATAGAGGATAGGATAGGATAGAGGATAGGATAGGATAGAGGATAGGATAAGATAGAGGATAGGATAGGATAGAGGATAGGATAGGATAGAGGATAGGATAGGATAGAGGATATGAAAGACGATAGGATAGGATAGAGGATAGGATAGGATAGAGGATAGGATAGGATAGAGGATAGGATAGGATAGAGGATAGGATAGGATAGAGGATAGGATAGGATAGAGGATAGGATAGGATAGAGGATAGGATAGGATAGAGGATAGGATAGGATAGAGGATAGGATAGGATAGAGGATAGGATAGGATAGAGGATAGGATAGGATAGAGGATAGGATAGGATAGGATAGAGGATAGGATAGGATAGAGGATAGGATAGGATAGAGGATAGGATAGTATAGAGGATAGGATAGGATAGAGGATACGATAGGATAGAGGATAGGATAGGATAGAGGATAGGATAGGCTAGAGGATAGGATAGGATAGAGGATACGATAGGGGATTTGACAGGATAGAGGACAGGATAGGATCGAAGATAGGATAGGATAGAGGATAGGATAGGATAGAGGATAGGATAGAGGATTGGATAGGATACAGGATAGGATAGGATAGAGGATAGGATAGGGGATTTGATAGGATAGAGGATATTATAGGATAGAGCATAGGATATGATAGAGTATACGATATTATAGAGGGTAGGATAGGATAGAGCATAGGATAGGGGATTGGATAGGATAGGATAGAGGATAGGCTAGGATAGAGGATAGGCTAGGATAGAGGATAGGCTAGGATAGAGGATAGGCTAGGATAGAGGATAGGATAGAGGATAGGATAGGATAGAGGACAGGATAGGATAGAGGATAGGATAGGATGGAGGATTGGATAGGATACAGGAAAGGATAGGATTGAGGATAGATGATAGGATAGGATAGAGGATAGGATAGGAGAGAGGATAGGATAGGATAGAGGATACGATAGGGGATTTGAAAGGATAGAGGATAGGATAGGATCGAAGATAGGATAGGATAGAGGATAGGATAGGATAGAGGATAGGATAGGATAGAGGATAGGATAGGGGATTTGATAGGATAGATGATAGGGTAGGATAGAGGATAGGATAGGATAGAGGATAGGATAGACGATAGGATAGGATAGAGGATAGGATAGGATAGAGGATAGGATAGGATAGAGGATAGGATAGGATAGAGGATAGGATAAGATAGAGGATAGGATAGGATAGAGGATAGGATAGGATAGAGGATAGGATAGGATAGGGGATAGGATAGAGGATTTGATAGGATAGATGATAGGGTAGGATAGAGGATAGGATAGGATAGAGGATAGGATAGACGATAGGATAAGATAGAGGATAGGATAGGATAGAGGATAGTATAGGATAGAGGATAGGATAGAGGATATGATAGACGATAGGATAGGATAGAGGATAGGATAGGATACAGGATAGGATAGAGGATAGGATAGACGATAGGATAGGATAGAGGATAGGATAGGATAGAGGATAGGATAGGATAGAGGATAGGATAGACGATAGGATAGGATAGAGGATAGGATAGGACAGAGGATAGGATAGGGGATTTGATAGGATAGAGGATAGGATATAATAGACGATAGGATAGGATAGAGGAAAGGATAGGATAGAGGATAGGATGGGATAGAGGATAGGATAGGATAGAGGATAGGATAGAGGATTGGATAGTTTACAGGATAGGATAGGATAGAGGATAGGATAGGGGATTTGATAGGATAGAGGATATTATAGGATAGAGGATAGGATATGATAGAGTATACGATATTATAGAGGGTAGGATAGGATAGAGCATAGGATAGGGGATTGGATAGGATAGGATAGAGGATAGGCTAGGATAGAGGATAGGCTAGGATAGAGGATAGGATAGAGGATAGGATAGGATAGAGGACAGGATAGGATAGAGGATAGGATAGGATGGAGGATTGGATAGGATACAGGAAAGTATAGGATTGAGGATAGATGATAGGATAGGATAGAGGATAGGATAGGATAGATGATATGATAGACGATAGGATAGGATAGAGGATGGGATAGGATACAGGATAGGATAGGATAGAGGATAGGATAGGGTACAGGATAGGATAGGATAGAGGATAGGATAGGATAGAGGATATGAAAGACGATAGGATAGGATAGAGGATAGGATAGGATAGAGGATACGATAGTGGATTTGATAGGAAAAGAGGATAGGATAGGATCGAAGATAGGATAGGTGATTTGATAGGATAGATGATAGGGTAGGATAGAGGATAGGATAGGATAGAGGATAGGATAGACGATAGGATAGGATAGAGGATAGGATAGGACAGAGGATAGGATAGGGGATTTGATAGGATAGAGGATAGGATATAATAGACGATAGGATAGGATAGAGGAAAGGATAGGATAGAGGATAGGATGGGATAGAGGATAGGATAGGATAGAGGATAGGATAGAGGATTGGATAGTTTACAGGATAGGATAGGATAGAGGATAGGATAGGGGATTTGATAGGATAGAGGATATTATAGGATAGAGGATAGGATATGATAGAGTATACGATATTATAGAGGGTAGGATAGGATAGAGCATAGGATAGGGGATTGGATAGGATAGGATAGAGGATAGGCTAGGATAGAGGATAGGCTAGGATAGAGGATAGGATAGAGGATAGGATAGGATAGAGGACAGGATAGGATAGAGGATAGGATAGGATGGAGGATTGGATAGGATACAGGAAAGTATAGGATTGAGGATAGATGATAGGATAGGATAGAGGATAGGATAGGATAGATGATATGATAGACGATAGGATAGGATAGAGGATGGGATAGGATACAGGATAGGATAGGATAGAGGATAGGATAGGATAGAGGATAGGATAGGATAGAGGATTGGATAGGATAGAGGATTGATGATAGGATAGGATAGAGGATAGGATAGGGGATTTGATAGGATAGAGGATAGGATAGGGTACAGGATAGGATAGGATAGAGGATAGGATAGGATAGAGGATATGAAAGACGATAGGATAGGATAGAGGATAGGATAGGATAGAGGATAGGATAGGATAGAGGATAGGATAGGATAGAGGATAGGATAGGATAGAGGATAGGATAGGATAGAGGATAGGATAGGATAGAGGATAGGATAGTATAGAGGATAGGATAGCATAGAGGATAGGATAGGATAGAGGATAGGATAGGATAGAGGATAGGATAGGATAGAGGATAGGATAGGATAGAGGATAGGATAAGATAGAGGATAGGATAGGATAGAGGATAGGATAGGATAGAGGATAGGATAGGATAGAGGATAGGATAGGATAGAGGATAGGATAGGATAGGATAGAGGATAGGATAGGATAGAGGATAGGATAGGATAGAGGATAGGATAGGATAGGATAGAGGATAGGATAGTATAGAGGATAGGATAGGATAGAGGATAGGATAGGATAGAGGATAGGATAGGATAGAGGATAGGATAGGATAGAGGATAGGATAGTATAGAGGATAGGATAGCATAGAGGATAGGATAGGATAGAGGATAGGATAGGATAGAGGATAGGATAGGATAGAGGATAGGATAGGATAGAGGATAGGATAGGATAGAGGATAGGATAGGATAGAGGATAGGATAAGATAGAGGATAGGATAGGATAGAGGATAGGATAGGATAGAGGATAGGATAGGATAGGATAGAGGATAGGATAGGATAGAGGATAGGATAGGATAGAGGATAG
The DNA here is from genome assembly GCF_050948215.1 of Halictus rubicundus. NCBI lineage: Eukaryota > Metazoa > Arthropoda > Insecta > Hymenoptera > Halictidae > Halictus > Halictus rubicundus. The sequence continues at coordinate 266,571 of NW_027488732.1, read as the reverse complement.
GATAGGATAGGATAGAGGATAGGATAGGATAGAGGATAGGATAGGATAGAGGATAGGATAGTATAGAGGATAGGATAGGATAGAGGATAGGATAGGATAGAGGATAGGATAGGATAGAGGATAGGATAGGATAGAGGATAGGATAGGATAGAGGATAGGATAGGATAGAAGATAGGATAGGATAGAGGATAGGATAGGATAGAGGATAGGATAGGATAGAGGATAGGATAGGATAGAGGATAGGATAGGATAGAGGATAGGATAGGGGATTTGCTAGGATAGATGATAGGGTAGGATAGAGGATAGGATAGGATAGAGGATAGGATAGACGATAGGATAAGATAGAGGATAGGATAGGATAGAGGATAGTATAGGATAGAGGATAGGATAGAGGATATGATAGACGATAGGATAGGATAGAGGATAGGATAGGATACAGGATAGGATAGAGGATAGGATAGACGATAGGATAGGATAGAGGATAGGATAGGATAGAGGATAGGATAGGATAGAGGATACGATAGGGGATTTGATAGGATAGAGGATAGGATAGGATCGAAGATAGGATAGGTGATTTGATAGGATAGATGATAGGGTAGGATAGAGGATAGGATAGGATAGAGGATAGGATAGACGATAGGATAGGATAGAGGATAGGATAGGACAGAGGATAGGATAGGGGATTTGATAGGATAGAGGATAGGATAGGATAGACGATAGGATAGGATAGAGGAAAGGATAGGATAGAGGATAGGATGGGATAGAGGATAGGATAGGATAGAGGATAGGATAGGATAGAGGATACGATAGGGGATTTGAAAGGATAGAGGATAGGATAGGATCGAAGATAGGATAGGATAGAGGATAGGATAGGATAGAGGATAGGATAGGATAGAGGATAGGATAGGGGATTTGATAGGATAGATGATAGGGTAGGATAGAGGATAGTATAGGATAGAGGATAGGATAGACGATAGGATAGGATAGAGGATAGGATAGGATAGAGGATAGGATAGGATAGAGGATAGGATAGAGGATTGGATAGGTTACAGGATAGGATAGGATAGAGGATAGGATAGGGGATTTGATAGGATAGAGGATATTATAGGATAGAGGATAGGATATGATAGAGTATACGATATTATAGAGGGTAGGATAGGATAGAGCATAGGATAGGGGATTGGATAGGATAGGATAGAGGATAGGCTAGGATAGAGGATAGGCTAGGATAGAGGATAGGATAGAGGATAGGATAGGATAGAGGACAGGATAGGATAGAGGATAGGATAGGATGGAGGATTGGATAGGATACAGGAAAGTATAGGATTGAGGATAGATGATAGGATAGGATAGAGGATAGGATAGGATAGATGATATGATAGACGATAGGATAGGATAGAGGATGGGATAGGATACAGGATAGGATAGGATAGAGGATAGGATAGGATAGAGGATAGGATAGGATAGAGGATTGGATAGGATAGAGGATTGATGATAGGATAGGATAGAGGATAGGATAGGGGATTTGATAGGATAGAGGATAGGATAGGGTACAGGATAGGATAGGATAGAGGATAGGATAGGATAGAGGATAGGATAGGATAGAGGATAGGATAGGATAGAGGATAGGATAGGATAGAGGATAGGATAGGATAGAGGATAGGATAGTATAGAGGATAGGATAGCATAGAGGATAGGATAGGATAGAGGATAGGATAGGATAGAGGATAGGATAGGATAGAGGATAGGATAGGATAGAGGATAGGATAAGATAGAGGATAGGATAGGATAGAGGATAGGATAGGATAGAGGATAGGATAGGATAGAGGATAGGATAGGATAGAGGATAGGATAGGATAGGATAGAGGATAGGATAGGATAGAGGATAGGATAGGATAGAGGATAGGATAGGATAGGATAGAGGATAGGATAGGATAGAGGATAGGATAGGATAGAGGATAGGATAGTATAGAGGATAGGATAGGATAGAGGATAGGATAGGATAGAGGATAGGATAGGATAGAGGATAGGATAGGATAGAGGATAGGATAGGATAGAGGATAGGATAGGATAGAAGATAGGATAGGATAGAGGATAGGATAGGATAGAGAATAGGATAGGATAGAGGATAGGATAGGATACAGGATTGGATACGATAGAGGATAGGATAGGATACAGGATAGGATAGGATAGAGGATAGGATAGGGGATTTGATAGGATAGAGGATAGGATAGGATAGAGGATAGGATAGGATAGTGGATAGGATAGGATAGAGGATAGGATAGAATAGAGGATAGGATAGAGGATAGGATAGGATAGGATAGAGGATAGGATAGGATAGAGGATAGGATATTATAGAGGATAGGATAGGACAGATGATAGGATATGGGATTTCATAGGGTGGAGGATAGGATAGGGGATTGGATAGGATAGGATAGAGGGTAGGCTAGGATAGAGGATAGGATAGAGGATAGGAAAGGATAGAGGATAGGATAGGATAGAGGATAGGATAGGATAGAGGATAGGATAGGACAGAGGATAGTATAGGGGATTTGATAGGATAGAGAATAGGATACACGATAGGATAGGATAGAGGATAGGATAGGATAGAGGATAGGATAGGATAGAGGATAGGATAGGATAGAGGATAGGATAGAGGATTGGATAGTTTACAGGATAGGATAGGATAGAGGATAGGATAGGGGATTTGATAGGATAGAGGATATTATAGGATAGAGGATAGGATATGATAGAGTATACGATATTATAGAGGGTAGGATAGGATAGAGCATAGGATAGGGGATTGGATAGGATAGGATAGTGGATAGGCTAGGATAGAGGATAGGCTAGGATAGAGGATAGGATAGAGGATAGGATAGGATAGAGGACAGGATAGGATAGAGGATAGGATAGGATGGAGGATTGGATAGGATACAGGAAAGTATAGGATTGAGGATAGATGATAGGATAGGATAGAGGATAGGATAGTATAGATGATATGATAGACGATAGGATAGGATAGAGGATGGGATAGGATACAGGATAGGATAGGATAGAGGATAGGATAGGATAGAGGATAGGATAGGATAGAGGATTGGATAGGATAGAGGATTGATGATAGGATAGGATAGAGGATAGGATAGGGGATTTGATAGGATAGAGGATAGGATAGGGTACAGGATAGGATAGGATAGAGGATAGGATAGGATAGAGGATATGAAAGACGATAGGATAGGATAGAGGATAGGATAGGATAGAGGATAGGATAGGATAGAGGATAGGATAGGATAGAGGATAGGATAGGATAGAGGATAGGATAGTATAGAGGATAGGATAGCATAGAGGATAGGATAGGATAGAGGATAGGATAGGATAGAGGATAGGATAGGATAGAGGATAGGATAGGATAGAGGATAGGATAGTATAGAGGATAGGATAGCATAGAGGATAGGATAGGATAGAGGATAGGATAGGATAGAGGATAGGATAGGATAGAGGATAGGATAGGATAAGATAGAGGATAGGATAGGATAGAGGATAGGATAGGATAGAGGATAGGATAGGATAGAGGATAGGATAGGATAGAGGATAGGATAGGATAGGATAGAGGATAGGATAGGATAGAGGATAGGATAGGATAGAGGATAGGATAGGATAGGATAGAGGATAGGATAGGATAGAGGATAGGATAGGATAGAGGATAGGATAGTATAGAGGATAGGATAGGACAGAGGATAGTATAGGGGATTTGATAGGATAGAGAATAGGATACACGAGAGGATAGGATAGAGGATAGGATAGGACAGAGGATTGGATAGGATAGAGGATAGAGGATAGGATAGGATACAGGAAAGGATAGGATTGAGGATAGGATTGGATAGAGGATAGGATAGGGGATTGGATTGGATAGGATAGGATAGAGGATTGGATAGGATAGAGAAGAGGATAGGATAGAGGATTTGATAGGATAGAGGATAGGATAGGATAGAGGATAGGATAGACGATAGGATAGGATAGAGGATAGGATAGGGGATTCGATAGGATAGAGGATAGGATAGGATAGAAGATAGGATAGGATAGAGGATAGGATAGGATACACGATAGGATAGGATAGAGGATAGGATAGGACAGAGGATAGGATAGGATAGAGGATAGGATAGGATAGAGGATAGGATAGGACAGAGGATAGGATAGGATAGAGGATAGGATTGGATAGAGGATAGGATAGACGATAGGATAGGATAGAGCATAGGATAGGGGATTTGATAGGATAGAGGATAGGATAGGATAGAAGATAGGATAGGATAGAGGATAGGATAGGATAGAGGATAGGATAGGATAGAGGATAGGATAGGATAGACGATAGGATAGGATAGACGATAGGATAGGATAGAGGATAGGATAGGATAGAGGAATGGATAGGATAGAGGATAGGATAGGATAGAGGATAGGATAGGATAGAGGATAGGATAGGGATTTGATAGGATAGAGGATATTATAGGATAGAGGATAGGATATGATAGAGTGTACGATATTATAGAGGGTAGGATAGGATAGAGCATAGGATAGGGGATTGGATAGGATAGGATAGAGGATAGGCTAGGATAGAGGATAGGCTAAGATAGAGGATAGGATAGAGGATAGGATAGGATAGAGGACAGGATAGGATAGAGGATACGATAGGGGATTTGATAGGATAGAGGATAGGATAGGATCGAAGATAGGATAGGATAGAGGATAGGATAGGATAGAGGATAGGATAGGATAGAGGATAGGATAGGGGATTTGATAGGATAGATGATAGGGTAGGATAGAGGATAGGATAGGATAGAGGATAGGATAGACGATACGATAGGATAGAGGATAGGATAGGATAGAGGATAGGATAGAGGATTGGATAGGTTACAGGATAGGATAGGATAGAGGATAGGATAGGGGATTTGATAGGATAGAGGATATTATAGGATAGAGGATAGGATATGATAGAGCATAGGATAGGGGATTGGATAGGATAGGATAGAGGATAGGCTAGGATAGAGGATAGGCTAGGATAGAGGATAGGATAGAGGATAGGATAGGATAGAGGACAGGATAGGATAGAGGATAGGATAGGATGGAGGATTGGATAGGATACAGGAAAGTATAGGATTGAGGATAGATGATAGGATAGGATAGAGGATAGGATAGGATAGATGATATGATAGACGATAGGATAGGATAGAGGATGGGATAGGATACAGGATAGGATAGGATAGAGGATAGGATAGGATAGAGGATAGGATAGGATAGAGGATTGGATAGGATAGAGGATTGATGATAGGATAGGATAGAGGATAGGATAGGGGATTTGATAGGATAGAGGATAGGATAGGGTACAGGATAGGATAGGATAGAGGATAGGATAGGATAGAGGATATGAAAGACGATAGGATAGGATAGAGGATAGGATAGGATAGAGGATAGGATAGGATAGAGGATAGGATAGGATAGAGGATAGGATAGGATAGAGGATAGGATAGTATAGAGGATAGGATAGCATAGAGGATAGGATAGGATAGAGGATAGGATAGGATAGAGGATAGGATAGGATAGAGGATAGGATAGGATAGAGGATAGGATAGTATAGAGGATAGGATAGCATAGAGGATAGGATAGGATAGAGGATAGGATAGGATAGAGGATAGGATAGGATAGAGGATAGGATAGGATAAGATAGAGGATAGGATAGGATAGAGGATAGGATAGGATAAAGGATAGGATAGGATAGAGGATAGGATAGGATAGAGGACAGGATAGGATAGGATAGAGGATAGGATAGGATAGAGGATAGGATAGGATAGAGGATAGGATAGGATAGGATAGAGGATAGGATAGGATAGAGGATAGGATAGGATAGAGGATAGGATAGTATAGAGGATAGGATAGGACAGAGGATAGTATAGGGGATTTGATAGGATAGAGAATAGGATACACGATAGGATAGGATAGAGGATAGGATAGGACAGAGGATTGGATAGGATAGAGGATAGAGGATAGGATAGGATACAGGAAAGGATAGGATTGAGGATAGGATTGGATAGAGGATAGGATAGGGGATTGGATTGGATAGGATAGGATAGAGGATTGGATAGGATAGAGAAGAGGATAGGATAGAGGATTTGATAGGATAGAGGATAGGATAGGATAGAGGATAGGATAGACGATAGGATAGGATAGAGGATAGGATAGGGGATTCGATAGGATAGAGGATAGGATAGGATAGAAGATAGGATAGGATAGAGGATAGGATAGGATACACGATAGGATAGGATAGAGGATAGGATAGGACAGAGGATAGGATAGGATAGAGGATAGGATAGGATAGAGGATAGGATAGGACAGAGGATAGGATAGGATAGAGGATAGGATTGGATAGAGGATAGGATAGACGATAGGATAGGATAGAGCATAGGATAGGGGATTTGATAGGATAGAGGATAGGATAGGATAGAAGATAGGATAGGATAGAGGATAGGATAGGATAGAGGATAGGATAGGATAGAGGATAGGATAGGATAGACGATAGGATAGGATAGACGATAGGATAGGATAGAGGATAGGATAGGATAGAGGAATGGATAGGATAGAGGATAGGATAGGATAGAGGATAGGATAGGATAGAGGATAGGATAGGGATTTGATAGGATAGAGGATATTATAGGATAGAGGATAGGATATGATAGAGTGTACGATATTATAGAGGGTAGGATAGGATAGAGCATAGGATAGGGGATTGGATAGGATAGGATAGAGGATAGGCTAGGATAGAGGATAGGCTAAGATAGAGGATAGGATAGAGGATAGGATAGGATAGAGAATAGGATAGGATAGAGGATAGGATAGGATACAGGATTGGATACGATAGAGGATAGAGGATAGGATAGGATACAGGATAGGATAGGATAGAGGATAGGATAGGGGATTTGATAGGATAGAGGATAGGATAGGATAGAGGATAGGATAGGATAGTGGATAGGATAGGATAGAGGATAGGATAGAATAGAGGATAGGATAGAGGATAGGATAGGATAGGATAGAGGATAGGATAGGATAGAGGATAGGATATTATAGAGGATAGGATAGGACAGATGATAGGATATGGGATTTCATAGGGTGGAGGATAGGATAGGGGATTGGATAGGATAGGATAGAGGGTAGGCTAGGATAGAGGATAGGATAGAGGATAGGATAGGATAGAGGATAGGATAGGATAGAGGATAGGATAGGATAGAGGATAGGATAGGACAGAGGATAGTATAGGGGATTTGATAGGATAGAGAATAGGATACACGATAGGATAGGATAGAGGATAGGATAGGACAGAGGATTGGATAGGATAGAGGATAGAGGATAGGATAGGATACAGGAAAGGATAGGATTGAGGATAGGATTGGATAGAGGATAGGATAGGGGATTGGATTGGATAGGATAGAGGATAGGATAGGATAGAGGATAGGATAGGATAGAGGATAGGATAGGGGATTTGATAGGATAGAGGATATTATAGGATAGAGGATAGGATATGATAGAGTATACGATATTATAGAGGGTAGGATAGGATAGAGCATAGGATAGGGGATTGGATAGGATAGGATAGAGGATAGGCTAGGATAGAGGATAGGCTAAGATAGAGGATAGGATAGAGGATAGGATAGGATAGAGGACAGGATAGGATAGAGGATACGATAGGGGATTTGATAGGATAGAGGATAGGATAGGATCGAAGATAGGATAGGATAGAGGATAGGATAGGATAGAGGATAGGATAGGATAGAGGATAGGATAGGATAGAGGATAGGATAGGATAGAGGATAGGATAGATGATAGGGTAGGATAGAGGATAGGATAGGATAGAGGATAGGATAGACGATAGGATAAGATAGAGGATAGGATAGGATAGACGATAGGATAGAGGATATGATAGACGATAGGATAGGATAGAGGATAGGATAGGATACAGGATAGGATAGACGATAGGATAGGATAGAGGATAGGATAGGATAGAGGATATGATAGGATAGAGGATACGATAGGGGATTTGATAGGATAGAGGATAGGATAGGATCGAAGATAGGATAGGGGATTTGATAGGATAGATGATAGGGTAGGATAGAGGATAGGATAGGATAGAGGATAGGATAGACGATAGGATAGGATAGAGGATAGGATACTATAGAGGATAGGATAGGGGATTTGATAGGATAGAGGATAGGATAGGATAGACGATAGGATAGGATAGAGGAAAGGATAGGATAGAGGATAGGATAGGATAGTGGATAGGATAGGATAGAGGATAGGATAGGATAGTGGATAGGATAGGATAGAGGATAGGATAGAATAGAGGATAGGATAGAGGATAGGATAGGATAGGATAGAGGATAGGATAGGATAGAGGATAGGATATTATAGAGGATAGGATAGGACAGATGATAGGATATGGGATTTCATAGGGTGGAGGATAGGATAGGGGATTGGATAGGATAGGATAGAGGGTAGGCTAGGATAGAGGATAGGATAGAGGATAGGATAGGATAGAGGATAGGATAGGATAGAGGATAGGATAGGATAGAGGATAGGATAGGACAGAGGATAGTATAGGGGATTTGATAGGATAGAGAATAGGATACACGATAGGATAGGATAGAGGATAGGATAGGACAGAGGATTGGATAGGATAGAGGATAGAGGATAGGATAGGATACAGGAAAGGATAGGATTGAGGATAGGATTGGATAGAGGATAGGATAGGGGATTGGATTGGATAGGATAGAGGATAGGATAGGATAGAGGATAGGATAGGATAGAGGATAGGATAGGGGATTTGATAGGATAGAGGATATTATAGGATAGAGGATAGGATATGATAGAGTATACGATATTATAGAGGGTAGGATAGGATAGAGCATAGGATAGGGGATTGGATAGGATAGGATAGAGGATAGGCTAGGATAGAGGATAGGCTAAGATAGAGGATAGGATAGAGGATAGGATAGGATAGAGGACAGGATAGGATAGAGGATACGATAGGGGATTTGATAGGATAGAGGATAGGATAGGATCGAAGATAGGATAGGATAGAGGATAGGATAGGATAGAGGATAGGATAGGATAGAGGATAGGATAGGATAGAGGATAGGATAGGATAGAGGATAGGATAGATGATAGGGTAGGATAGAGGATAGGATAGGATAGAGGATAGGATAGACGATAGGATAAGATAGAGGATAGGATAGGATAGACGATAGGATAGAGGATATGATAGACGATAGGATAGGATAGAGGATAGGATAGGATACAGGATAGGATAGACGATAGGATAGGATAGAGGATAGGATAGGATAGAGGATATGATAGGATAGAGGATACGATAGGGGATTTGATAGGATAGAGGATAGGATAGGATCGAAGATAGGATAGGGGATTTGATAGGATAGATGATAGGGTAGGATAGAGGATAGGATAGGATAGAGGATAGGATAGACGATAGGATAGGATAGAGGATAGGATACTATAGAGGATAGGATAGGGGATTTGATAGGATAGAGGATAGGATAGGATAGACGATAGGATAGGATAGAGGAAAGGATAGGATAGAGGATAGGATAGGATAGTGGATAGGATAGGATAGAGGATAGGATAGGATAGAGGATACGATAGGGGATTTGAAAGGATAGAGGATAGGATAGGATCGAAGATAGGATAGGATAGAGGATAGGATAGGATAGAGGATAGGCTAGGATAGAGGATAGGCTAGGATAGAGGATAGGATAGAGGATAGGATAGGGTACAGGATAGGATAGGATAGAGGATAGGATAGGATAGAGGATATGAAAGACGATAGAATAGGATAGGATAGAGGATAGGATAGGATAGAGGATAGGATAGGATAGAGGATAGGATAGGATAGAGGATAGGATAGGATAGAGGATAGGATAGGATAGAGGATAGGATAGGATAGAGGATAGGATAGGATAGAGGATAGGATAGGATAGAGGATAGGATAGGATAGGATAGAGGATAGGATAGGATAGAGGATAGGATAGGATAGAGGATAGGATAGCATAGAGGATAGGATAGGATAGAGGATAGGATAGAGGATAGGATAGGATAGAGGATAGGATAGGATAGAGGATAGGATAAGATAGAGGATAGGATAGGATAGAGGATAGGATAGGATAGAGGATAGGATAGGATAGAGGATATGAAAGACGATAGGATAGGATAGAGGATAGGATAGGATAGGATAGAGGATAGGATAGGATAGAGGATAGGATAGGATAGAGGATAGGATAGGATAGAGGATAGGATAGGATAGAGGATAGGATAGGATAGAGGATATGAAAGACGATAGGATAGGATAGAGGATAGGATAGGATAGAGGATAGGATAGGATAGAGGATAGGATAGGATAGAGGATAGGATAGGATAGGATAGAGGATAGGATAGGATAGAGGATAGGATAGGATAGAGGAATGGGTAGGATAGAGGATAGGATAGGATAGAGGATAGGATAGGATAGAGGATAGGATAGGATAGAGGATTGGATAGGATAGAGGAGAGGATAGGATAGAGGATTTGATAGGATAGAGGATAGGATAGGATAGAGGATAGGATAGACGATAGGATAGGATAGAGGATAGGATAGGGGATTTGATAGGATAGAGGATAGGATAGGATAGAAGATAGGATAGGATAGAGGATAGGATAGGATACACGTTAGGATAGGATAGAGGATAGGATAGGACAGAGGATAGGATAGGTTAGAGGATAGGATAGGATAGAGGATAGGATAGGACAGAGGATAGGATAGGATAGAGGATAGGATAGGATAGAGGATAGGATAGGATAGAGGATATGAAAGACGATAGGATAGGATAGAGGATAGGATAGGATAGAGGATAGGATAGGATAAAGGATAGGATAGGATAGAGGATAGGATAGGATAGAGGATAGGATAGGATAGAGGATAGGATAGGATAGAGGATAGGATAGGATAGGATAGAGGATAGGATAGGATAGAGGATAGGATAGGATAGAGGATAGGATAGTATAGAGGATAGGATAGCATAGAGGATAGGATAGGATAGAGGATAGGATAGAGGATAGGATAGAGGATAGGATAGGATAGAGGATAGGATAAGATAGAGGATAGGATAGGATAGAGGATAGGATAGGATAGAGGATAGGATAAGATAGAGGATAGGATAGGATAGAGGATAGGATAGGATAGAGGATAGGATAAGATAGAGGATAGGATAGGATAGAGGATAGGATAGGATAGAGGATAGGATAGGATAGAGGATATGAAAGACGATAGGATAGGATAGAGGATAGGATAGGATAGAGGATAGGATAGGATAGAGGATAGGATAGGATAGAGGATAGGATAGGATAGGATAGAGGATAGGATAGGATAGAGGATAGGATAGTATAGAGGATAGGATAGGATAGAGGATAGGATAGGATAGAGGATAGGATGGGATAGAGGATAGGATAGGATAGAGGATAGGATAGGATAGACGATAGGATAGGATAGAGGATAGGATAGGATAGAAGATAGGATAGGATAGAGGATAGGATAGGATAGAGAATAGGATATGATAGAGGATAGGATAGAGGATAGGATAGAGGATAGGATAGAGAATAGGATCGGATAGACGATATTATAGGATAGAGTGTACGATATTATAGAGGATAGGATAGGATAGAGGATAGAATAGAGGATAGGATAGGATACAGGATTGGATACGATAGAGGATAGAGGATAGGATAGGATACAGGATAGGATAGGATAGAGGATAGGATAGGGGATTTGATAGGATAGAGGATAGTATAGGATAGAGGATAGGATAGGATAGTGGATAGGATAGGATAGAGGATAGGATAGAATAGAGGATAGGATAGTGGATAGGATAGGATAGGATAGAGGATAGGATAGGATAGAGGATAGGATATTATAGAGGATAGGATAGGACAGATGATAGGATATGGGATTTCATAGGGTGGAGGATAGGATAGGGGATTGGATAGGATAGGATAGAGGGTAGGCTAGGATAGAGGATAGGATAGAGGATAGGAAAGAATAGAGGACAGGATAGGATAGAGGATAGGATAGGATAGAGGATAGGATAGGACAGAGGATAGGATAGGGGATTTGATAGGATAGAGAATAGGATAGAGGATAGGATAGGACAGAGGATTGGATAGGATAGAGGATAGAGGATAGGATAGGATACAGGAAAGGATAGGATTGAGGATAGGATTGGATAGAGGATAGGATAGGGGATTGGATTGGATAGGATAGAGGATAGGCTAGGATAAAGGATAGGATAGAGGATAGGATAGGATAGAGGATAGGACAGGATTGACGATAGGATAGGATAGAGGATAGGATAGGATAGAGGATAGGATAGGATAGAGGATTGGATAGGATAGAGGAGAGGATAGGATAGAGGATTTGATAGGATAGAGGATAGGATAGGATAGAGGATAGGATTGGGTAGAGGATAGGATAGACGATAGGATAGGATAGAGGATAGGATAGGGGATTTGATACGATAGAGGATAGGATAGGATAGAAGATAGGATAGGATAGAGGATAGGATAGGATACACGATAGGATAGGATAGAGGATAGGATAGGACAGAGGATAGGATAGGATAGAGGATAGGATAGGATAGAGGATAGGATAGGACAGAGGATAGGATAGGATAGAGGATAGGATTGGATAGAGGATAGGATAGACGATAGGATAGGATAGAGCATAGGATAGGGGATTTGATAGGATAGAGGATAGGATAGGATAGAAGATAGGATAGGATAGAGGATAGGATAGGATAGAGGATAGGATAGGATAGAGGATAGGATAGGATAGAGGATAGGGTAGGATAGACGATAGGATAGGATAGAGGATAGGATAGGATAGAGGAATGGATAGGATAGAGGATAGGATAGGATAGAGGATAGGATAGGATAGAGGATAGGATAGGATACGACAGAGTATTGGATAGAGGATAGGATAGGATAGAGGATATTATAGGATAGAGGATATGATAGGGTAGAGAATAGGATAGGATAGAGGATAGAGGATAGGATAGGATACAGGAAAGGATAGGATTGAGGATAGGATTGGATAGAGGATAGGATAGGATAGAAGATAGGATAGGATAGAGGATAGGATAGAGGATAGGATAGGGGATTTGATAGGAAAGAGGATAGGATAGGATAGAAGATAGGATAGGATAAGGGATAGGATAGAGGATTTGATAGGATAGGGGATTTGATAGGATAGAGGATTTGATAGGATAGGGGATTTGATAGGATAGATGGATAGGATAGGATAGGATAGACGATATAATAGGATAGAGGATAGGATAGTATTGAGGATAGGATAGTATTGAGGATAGGATAGGATAGAGGATTGGATAGTATAGAGGATAGGATAGGATAGAGGATAGGGTAGGATAGAGGATAGGATAGGATAGAGGATAGGATAGGGGATTTGATAGGATAGAGGATAGGATAGGATAGAAGATAGGATAGGATAGTGGATAGGATAGAATAGAGGATAGGATAGGATAGAGGATAGGATAGGATAGAGGATAGGATAGGATAGTCGATAGGATAGGATAGAGGATAGGATAGGATAGAGGAAAGGATAGGATAGAGGATAGGATAGGATAGAGGATAGGGTAGGATAGAGGATATGATAGGATAGAGGATAGAATAGGATAGAGGATATTATAGGATAGAGGATATGATAGGGTAGAGAATAGGATAGGATACAGGAAAGGATAGGATTGAGGATAGGATTGGATAGAGGATAGGATAGGGGATTGGATTGGATAGGATAGAGGATAGGATAGAGGATAGGATAGGATAGAGGATAGGACAGGATTGACGATAGGATAGGTTATAGGATAGGATAGGATAGAGGATAGGATAGGATAGAGGATTGGATAGGATAGAGGATAGGATAGGATAGAGGATAGGATAGGATAGAGGATAGGATAGGATAGAGGATAGGATAGGATAGACGATAGGATAGGATAGAGGATAGGATAGGATAGAAGATAGGATAGGATAGAGGATAGGATAGGATAGAGAATAGGATAGGATAGAGGATAGGATAGAGGATAGGATAGAGGATAGGATAGAGGATAGGATAGAGAATAGGATCGGATAGACGATATTATAGGATAGAGTGTACGATATTATAGAGGATAGGATAGGATAGAGGATAGAATAGAGGATAGGATAGGATACAGGATTGGATACGATAGAGGATAGAGGATAGGATATGATACAGGATAGGATAGGATAGAGGATAGGATAGGGGATTTGATAGGATAGAGGATAGGATAGGATAGAGGATAGGATAGGATAGTGGATAGGATAGGATAGAGGATAGGATAGAATAGAGGATAGGATAGAGGATAGGATAGGATAGGATAGAGGATAGGATAGGATAGAGGATAGGATATTATAGAGGATAGGATAGGACAGATGATAGGATATGGGATTTCATAGGGTGGAGGATAGGATAGAGGATTTGATAGGATAGGGGATTTGATAGGATAGATGGATAGGATAGATGGATAGGATAGGATAGGATAGACGATAGGATAGGATAGAGGATAGGATAGTATTGAGGATAGGATAGTATTGAGGATAGGATAGGATAGAGGATTGGATAGTATAGAGGATAGGATAGGATAGAGGATAGGGTAGGATAGAGGATAGGATAGGATAGAGGATAGGATAGGGGATTTGATAGGATAGAGGATAGGATAGGATAGAAGATAGGATAGGATAGTGGATAGGATAGGATAGAGGATAGGATAGGATGGAGGATAGGATAGGATAGAGGATAGGATAGGATAGGATAGAGGATAGGATAGGATAGAGGAAAGGATAGGATAGAGGATAGGATAGGATAGAGGATAGGGTAGGATAGAGGATTGGATAGGATAGAGGAGAGGAGAGGATAGAGGATTTGATAGGATAGTGGATAGGATAGGATAGAGGATAGGATACACGATAGGATAGGATAGAGGATAGGATAGGACAGAGGATTCGATACGATAGAGGATAGAGGATAGGATAGGATACAGGGAAGGATAGGAATGAGGATAGGATTGGATAGAGGATAGGATACACGATAGGATAGGATAGGATAGAGGATAGGCTAGGATAGAGGATAGGATAGAGGATAGGAAAGGATAGAGGATAGGATAGGATAGAGGATAGGATAGGATAGAGGATAGGATAGGATAGAGGTTATGATAGGGTAGAGGATACGATAGGATAGAGGATAGGATAGGATAGAGGGTAGGATAGGATAGAGGATAGGATAGGATAGAGGATAGGATAGGGGATTTGATAGGATAGAGGATAGGATACACGATAGGATAGGATAGAGGATAGGATAGGACAGAGGATTGGATAGGATAGAGGATAGAGGATAGGATAGGATACAGGAAAGGATAGGATTGAGGATAGGATAGGATAGAGGATAGGATAGGATAGAGGATAGGATAGGATAGAGGATAGGATAGGATAGACGATAGGATAGGATAGAGGATATTATAGGATAGAGGAATGGATAGGATAGAGGATAGGATAGGATAGAGGATAGGATAGGATAGAGGATAGGATAGGATAGAGGATAGGATAGGATAGAGGATAGGATACGACAGAGTATTGGATAGAGGATAGGATAGGATAGAGGATATTATAGGATAGGGGATATGATAGGGTAGAGAATAGGATAGGATAGAGGATAGAGGATAGGATAGGATACAGGAAAGGATAGGATTGAGGATAGGATTGGATAGAGGATAGGATAGGATAGAAGATAGGATAGGATAGAGGATAGGATAGAGGATAGGATAGAGGATAGGATAGGGGATTTGATAGGAAAGAGGATAGGATAGGATAGACGATAGGATAGGATAGAGGAAAGGATAGGATAGAGGATAGGATAGGATAGAGGATAGGATAGGATAGAGGATAGGATAGGATAGAGGATACGATAGGGGATTTGAAAGGATAGAGGATAGGATAGGATCGAAGATAGGATAGGATAGAGGATAGGATAGGATAGAGGATAGGATAGGATAGAGGATAGGATAGGGGATTTGATAGGATAGATGATAGGGTAGGATAGAGGATAGGATAGGATAGAGGATAGGATAGACGATAGGATAGGATATGGATAGGATAGGATAGAGGATAGGATAGGATAGAGGATAGGATAGAGGATTGGATAGGTTACAGGATAGGATAGGATAGAGGATAGGATAGGGGATTTGATAGGATAGAGGATATTATAGGATAGAGGATAGGATATGATAGAGCATAGGATAGGGGATTGGATAGGATAGGATAGAGGATAGGCTAGGATAGAGGATAGGCTAGGATAGAGGATAGGATAGAGGATAGGATAGGGTACAGGATAGGATAGGATAGAGGATAGGATAGGATAGAGGATATGAAAGACGATAGGATAGGATAGAGGATAGGATAGGATAGAGGATAGGATAGGATAGAGGATAGGATAGGATAGAGGATAGGATAGGATAGAGGATAGGATAGGATAGAGGATAGGATAGGATAGAGGATAGGATAGGATAGGATAGAGGATAGGATAGGATAGAGGATTTGATAGGATAGAGGATAGGATAGCATAGAGGATAGGATAGGATAGAGGATAGGATAGAGCATAGGATAGGATAGAGGATAGGATAGGATAGAGGATAGGATAAGATAGAGGATAGGATAGGATAGAGGATAGGATAGGATAGAGGATAGGATAGGATAGAGGATATGAAAGACGATAGGATAGGATAGAGGATAGGATAGGATAGAGGATAGGATAGGATAGAGGATAGGATACGATAGAGGATAGGATAGGATAGAGGATAGGATAGGATAGAGGATAGGATAGGATAGAGGATATGAAAGACGATAGGATAGGATAGAGGATAGGATAGGATAGAGGATAGGATAGGATAGGATAGAGGATAGGATAGGATAGAGGATAGGATAGGATAGAGGAATGGATAGGATAGAGGATAGGATAGGATAGAGGATAGGATAGGATAGAGGATAGGATAGGATAGAGGATTGGATAGGATAGAGGAGAGGATAGGATAGAGGATTTGATAGGATAGAGGATAGGATAGGATAGAGGATAGGATAGACGATAGGATAGGATAGAGGATAGGATAGGGGATTTGATAGGATAGAGGATAGGATAGGATAGAAGATAGGATAGGATAGAGGATAGGATAGGATACACGATAGGATAGGATAGAGGATAGGATAGGACAGAGGATAGGATAGGATAGATGATAGGATAAGATAGAGAATAGGATAGGACAGAGGATAGGATAGGATAGAGGATAGGATAGGATAGAGGATAGGATAGGATAGAGGATATGAAAGACGATAGGATAGGATAGAGGATAGGATAGGATAGAGGATAGGATAGGATAGAGGATAGGATAGGATAGAGGATAGGATAGGATAGAGGATAGGATAGGATAGAGGATAGGATAGTATAGAGGATAGGATAGGATAGAGGATAGGATAAGATAGAGGATAGGATAGGATAGAGGATAGGATAGGATAGAGGATAGGATAGGATAGAGGATATGAAAGACGATAGGATAGGATAGAGGATAGGATAGGATAGACGATAGGACAGGATAGGATAGAGGATAGGATAGGATAGAGGATAGGATAGGATAGAGGATAGGATAGTATAGACGATAGGATAGCATAGAGGATAGGATAGGATAGAGGATAGGATAGAGGATAGGATAGGATAGAGGATAGGATAGGATAGAGGATAGGATAAGATAGAGGATAGGATAGGATAGAGGATAGGATAGGATAGAGGATAGGATAAGATAGAGGATAGGATAGGATAGAGGATAGGATAGGATAGAGGATAGGATAGGATAGAGGATATGAAAGACGATAGGATAGGATAGAGGATAGGATAGGATAGAGGATAGGATAGGATAGAGGATAGGATAGGATAGAGTATATGAAAGACGATAGGATAGGATAGAGGATAGGATAGGATAGAGGATAGGATAGGATAGAGGATAGGATAGGATAGAAGATAGGATAGGATAGAGGATAGGATAGGATAGAGAATAGGATAGGATAGAGGATAGGATAGAGGATAGGATAGAGGATAGGATAGAGAATAGGATCGGATAGACGATATTATAGGATAGAGTGTACGATATTATAGAGGATAGGATAGGATAGAGGATGGAATAGAGGATAGGATAGGATACAGGATTGGATACGATAGAGGATAGAGGATAGGATAGGATACAGGATAGGATAGGATAGAGGATAGGATAGGGGATTTGATAGGATAGAGGATAGGATAGGATAGAGGATAGGATAGTATAGAGAATAGGATAGGATAGAGGATAGGATAGGATAGAGGATAGGATAGGATAGAGGATAGGATAGGATAGAGGATAGGATAGGATAGACGATAGGATAGGATAGAGGATAGGATAGGATAGAAGATAGGATAGGATAGAGGATAGGATAGGATAGAGAATAGGATAGGATAGAGGATAGGATAGAGGATAGGATAGAGAATAGGATCGGATAGACGATATTATAGGATAGAGTGTACGATATTATAGAGGATAGGATAGGATAGAGGATAGAATAGAGGATAGGATACGACAGAGTATTGGATAGAGGATAGGATAGGATAGAGGATATTATAGGATAGAGGATATGATAGGGTAGAGAATAGGATAGGATAGAGGATAGAGGATAGGATAGGATACAGGAAAGGATAGGATTGAGGATAGGATAGGATAGAGGATAGGATAGGGGATTTGATAGGATAGAGGATAGGATAGGATAGAGGATAGGATAGGATAGTCGATAGGATAGGATAGAGGATAGGATAGGATAGAGGAAAGGATAGGATAGAGGATAGGATAGGATAGAGGATAGGGTAGGATAGAGGATATGATAGGATAGAGGATAGGATAGGATAGAGGATATTATAGGATAGAGGATATGATAGGGTAGAGAATAGGATAGGATAGAGGATAGAGGATAGGATACAGGAAAGGATAGGATTGAGGATAGGATTGGATAGAGGATAGGATAGAATAGAAGATAGGATAGGATACAGGAAAGGATAGGATTGAGGATAGGATTGGATAGAGGATAGGATAGGGGATTGGATTGGATAGGATAGAGGATAGGATAGAGGATAGGATAGGATAGAGGATAGGACAGGATTGACGATAGGATAGGTTAGAGGATAGGATAGGATAGAGGATAGGATAGGAAAGAGGATTGGATAGGATAGAGGAGAGGATAGGATAGAGGATTTGATAGGATAGTGGATAGGATAGGATAGAGGATAGGATACACGATAGGATAGGATAGAGGATAGGATAGGACAGAGGATTCGATACGATAGAGGATAGAGGATAGGATAGGATACAGGGAAGGATAGGAATGAGGATAGGATTGGATAGAGGATAGGATACACGATAGGATAGGATAGGATAGAGGATAGGCTAGGATAGAGGATAGGTTAGAGGATAGGAAAGGATAGAGGATAGGATAGGATAGAGGATAGGATAGGATACAGGATAGGATAGGATAGAGGATATGATAGGGAAGAGGATACGATAGGATAGAGGATAGGATAGGATAGAGGGTAGGATAGGATAGAGGATAGGATAGGATAGAGGATAGGATAGGGGATTTGATAGAGGATAGGATAGGATAGAGGATAGGATAGGGGATTTGATAGGATAGAGGATAGGATAGGATAGAGGATAGGATAGGATAGAGGATAGGATAGGATAGGGGATAGGATAGGATAGAGGATAGGATAGGATAGAGAATAGGATAGGATACGGGAGAGGATAGGATAGAGGATAGGATAGGATAGAGGATAGGATAGGATAGGGGATAGGATAGACGATAGGATAGGATAGACGATAGGATAGGATAGAGGACAGGATAGGATAGAGGATAGGATAGAGGATAGGATAGAGGATAGGATGGGATAGAGGATAGGATAGGATAGAGGACAGGATAGGATAGAGGAATGGATAGGATACAGGAAATGATAGGATTGAGGATAGATGATAGGATAGGATAGAGGATAGGATAGGATAGAGGATAGGATAGGATAGAGGAAAGGATAGGATAGAGGATAGGATAGGATAGAAGATAGGATAGGATAGAGGATAGGATAGGATAGAGGATAGGATACGATTGAGGATAGGATAGGGGATTTGATAGGATAGCGGATAGGATAGGATAGAAGATAGGATAGGATGGAGGATAGAATAGGATAGAGGATAGGATAGGATAGAAGATAGGATAGGATAGGATAGAGGATAGGATAGGATAGACGATAGGATAGGATAGAGGATAGGATAGGATAGAGGAAAGGATTGGATAGAGGATAGGATAGGATAGAGGATAGGGTAGGATAGAGGATAGGATAGGATACAGGATAGGATAGGATAGAGGATAGGATAGAGGATAGGATAGAGAATAGGGTAGGATAGAGAATAGGAACGGATAGATGATATTATAGGATAGAGGATATGATAGGGTAGAGAATAGGATAGGATAGAGGATAGAGGATAGGATACAGGAAAGGATAGGATTGAGGATAGGATTGGATAGAGGATGGGATAGAATAGAAGATAGGATAGGATACAGGAAAGGATAGGATTGAGGATAGGATTGGATAGAGGATAGGATAGGGGATTGGATTGGATAGGATAGAGGATAGGATAGAGGATAGGATAGGATAGAGGATAGGACAGGATTGACGATAGGATAGGTTAGAGGATAGGATAGGATAGAGGATAGGATAGGAAAGAGGATTGGATAGGATAGAGGAGAGGATAGGATAGAGGATTTGATAGGATAGTGGATAGGATAGGATAGAGGATAGGATACACGATAGGATAGGATAGAGGATAGGATAGGACAGAGGATTCGATACGATAGAGGATAGAGGATAGGATAGGATACAGGGAAGGATAGGAATGAGGATAGGATTGGATAGAGGATAGGATACACGATAGGATAGGATAGGATAGAGGATAGGCTAGGATAGAGGATAGGTTAGAGGATAGGAAAGGATAGAGGATAGGATAGGATAGAGGATAGGATAGGATACAGGATAGGATAGGATAGAGGATATGATAGGGAAGAGGATACGATAGGATAGAGGATAGGATAGGATAGAGGGTAGGATAGGATAGAGGATAGGATAGGATAGAGGATAGGATAGGGGATTTGATAGAGGATAGGATAGGATAGAGGATAGGATAGGGGATTTGATAGGATAGAGGATAGGATAGGATAGAGGATAGGATAGGATAGAGGATAGGATAGGATAGGGGATAGGATAGGATAGAGGATAGGATAGGATAGAGAATAGGATAGGATACGGGAGAGGATAGGATAGAGGATAGGATAGGATAGAGGATAGGATAGGATAGGGGATAGGATAGACGATAGGATAGGATAGAGGATAGGATAGACGATAGGATAGGATAGAGGACAGGATAGGATAGAGGATAGGATAGAGGATAGGATGGGATAGAGGATAGGATAGGATAGAGGACAGGATAGGATAGAGGAATGGATAGGATACAGGAAAGGATAGGATTGAGGATAGATGATAGGATAGGATAGAGGATAGGATAGGATAGAGGATAGGATAGGATAGAGGAAAGGATAGGATAGAGGATAGGATAGGATAGAAGATAGGATAGGATAGAGGATAGGATAGGATAGAGGATAGGATACGATTGAGGATAGGATAGGGGATTTGATAGGATAGCGGATAGGATAGGATAGAAGATAGGATAGGATGGAGGATAGAATAGGATAGAGGATAGGATAGGATAGAAGATAGGATAGGATAGGATAGAGGATAGGATAGGATAGACGATAGGATAGGATAGAGGATAGGATAGGATAGAGGAAAGGATTGGATAGAGGATAGGATAGGATAGAGGATAGGGTAGGATAGAGGATAGGATAGGATACAGGATAGGATAGGATAGAGGATAGGATAGAGGATAGGATAGAGAATAGGGTAGGATAGAGAATAGGAACGGATAGATGATATTATAGGATAGAGGATAGGATATGACAGAGTATACGATATCATAGAGGGTAGGATAGGATAGAGCATAGGATAGGGGATTGGATAGGATAGGATAGAGGATAGGCTAGGCTAGAGGATAGGATAGAGGATAGGATAGGATAGAGGACAGGATAGGATAGAGGACAGGATAGGATAGATGTTTGGATAGGATACAGGAAAGGATAGGATTGAGGATAGATGATAGGATAGGATAGAAAATTGGATAGGATACAGGATACGATAGGATAGAGGATAGGATAGGGGATTTGATAGGATAGAGGATAGGATAGGATAGAAGAGAGGATAGGATAGAGGATAGGATAGGATAGCGGATAGGACAGGATTGACGATAGGACAGGATAGAGGATAGGATAGGATAGAGGATAGGATAGGATAGAGGATTGGATAGGATAGAGGAGAGGATAGGATAGAGGATTGGATAGAGAATAGGATAGGATAGAGGATAGGATAGGGGATTTGATAGGATAGAGGATAGGATAGGATAGAGGATAGGATAGACGATGGGATAGGATAGAGGATAGGATAGGATAGAGGATAGGATAGGATAGAGGATAGGATAGGATAGAGGATAGGATAGAGGATAGGATGGGATAGAGGATAGGATAGGATAGAGGACAGGATATGATAGAGGAATGGATAGGATACAGGAAAGGATAGGATTGAGGATAGATGATAGGATAGGATAGAGGATAGGATAGTATAGAGGATAGGATAGGATAGACGATAGGATAGGATAGAGGATAGGATAGGATAGAGGAAAGGATTGGATAGAGGATAGGATAGGATAGACGATAGGATAGGATAGGATAGAGGATTGGATAGGATAGAGGATAGGATAGGATAGAGGATAGGGTAGGATAGAGGATAGGATAGGATACAGGATAGGATAGGATAGAGGATAGGATAGGATAGAGGATAGGATAGGATAGAGGATTGGATAGAGGATAGGATAGGATAGAGGATAGGATAGGGGATTTGATAGGATAGAGGATAGGATAGGATAGAGGATAGGATAGGATAGAGGATAGGATAGGATAGAGGATAGGATAGGATAGAGGATAGGATAGGATAGAGGATAGGATAGGATAGAGGATAGGATAGGATACAGGAGAGGATAGGATAGAGGATAGGATAGGATAGAGGATAGGATAGGATAGAGGATAGGTTAGGCGATAGGATAGGATAGAGGATAGGATAGACGATAGGATAGGATAGAGGATAGGATAGGATAGAGGATAGGGTGGATAGAGGATAGGATAGGATAGAGGATAGGATAGGGGATTTGATAGGATAGAGGATAGGATACACGATAGGATAGGATAGAGGATAGGATAGGACAGAGGATTGGATAGGATAGAGGATAGAGGATAGGATAGGATACAGGAAAGGATAGGATTGAGGATAGGATTGGATAGAGGATAGGATAGGGGTTTGGATTGGATAGGATAGAGGGTAGGCTAGGATAAAGGATAGGATAGAGGATAGGATAGGATAGAGGATAGGACAGGATTGACGATAGGATAGGATAGAGGATAGGGTAGGATAGAGGATAGGATAGGATAGAGGATTGGATAGGATAGAGGAGAGGATAGGATAGAGGATTTGATAGGATAGTGGATAGGATAGGATAGAGGATAGGATACACGATAGGATAGGATAGAGGATAGGATAGGACAGAGGATTCGATAGGATAGAGGATTGGATAGAGGATAGGATAGGATAGAGGATAGGATAGGGGATTTGATAGGATAGAGGATAGGATAGGATACAGGGTAGGATAGACGATAAGATAGGATAGAGGATAGGATATAATAGAGGATAGGATAGGATAGAGGATAGGATAGGATACAGGAGAGGATAGGATAGAGGATAGGATAGGATAGAGGATAGGATAGGATAGAGGATAGGATAGACGATAGGATAGGATAGAGGATAGGATAGACGATAGGATAGGATAGAGGATAGGATAGACGATAGGATAGGATAGAGGATAGAATAGGATAGAGGATATGATAGGGTAGAGGATACGATAGGATAGAGGATACAGGATAGGATAGGATACAGGAAAGGATAGGATTGAGGATAGGATTGGATAGGGGATAGGATAGGATAGAGGGTAGGATAGACGATAGGATAGGATAGAGGATAGGATAGGGTAGAGGATAGGATAGGACAGAGGATAGGATAGGGGATTTGATAGGATAGAGGATAGGATAGGACAGAGGATAGGATAGGATAGAGGATAGGATAGGAAAGAAGATAGGATAGGGGATTTGATAGGATAGAGGATCGGATAGGATAGAAGATAGGATAGGATAGAGGATAGGATAGGATAGAGGATAGGATAGAGGATAGGATGGGATAGAGGATAGGATAGGATAGAGGATAGGATAGGATAGAGGATTGGATAGGATAGAGGAGAGGATAGGATAGAGGATTTGATAGGATAGTGGATAGGATAGGATAGAGGATAGGATACACGATAGGATAGGATAGAGGATAGGATAGGACAGAGGATTCGATAGGATAGAGGATTGGATAGAGGATAGGATAGGATAGAGGATAGGATAGGGGATTTGATAGGATAGAGGATAGGATAGGATACAGGATAGGATAGACGATAAGATAGGATAGAGGATAGGATAGGATAGAGGATAGGATAGGATAGAGGATAGGATAGGATACAGGAGAGGATAGGATAGAGGATAGGATAGGATAGAGGATAGGATAGGATAGAGGATAGGATAGACGATAGGATAGGATAGAGGATAGGATAGACGATAGGATAGGATAGAGGATAGGATAGACGATAGGATAGGATAGAGGATAGAATAGGATAGAGGATATGATAGGGTAGAGGATACGATAGGATAGAGGATACAGGATAGGATAGGATACAGGAAAGGATAGGATTGAGGATAGGATTGGATAGGGGATAGGATAGGATAGAGGGTAGGATAGACGATAGGATAGGATAGAGGATAGGATAGGGTAGAGGATAGGATAGGGTAGAGGATAGGATAGGACAGAGGATAGGATAGGGGATTTGATAGGATAGAGGATAGGATAGGACAGAGGATAGGATAGGATAGAGGATAGGATAGGAAAGAAGATAGGATAGGGGATTTGATAGGATAGAGGATCGGATAGGATAGAAGATAGGATAGGATAGAGGATAGGATAGGATAGAGGATAGGATAGAGGATAGGATGGGATAGAGGATAGGATAGGATAGAGGACAGGATAGGATAGAGGAATGGATAGGATACAGGAAAGGATAGGATTGAGGATAGATGATAGGATAGGATAGATGATAGGATAGGATAGAGGATAGGATAGGATAGAGGAAAGGAGAGGATAGAGGATAGGATAGGATAGAAGATAGGATAGGATAGAGGATAGGATAGGATAGAGGATAGGATACGATTGAGGATAGGATAGGGGATTTTATAGGATAGCGGATAGGATAGGATAGAAGATAGGATAGGATGGAGGATAGAATAGGATAGAGGATAGGATAGGATAGAAGATAGGATAGGATAGGATAGAGGATAGGATAGGATAGACGATAGGATAGGATAGAGGATAGGATAGGGGATTTGATAGGATAGAGGATAGGATACACGATAGGATAGGATAGAGGATAGGATAGGACAGAGGATTGGATAGGATAGAGGATAGAGGATAGGATAGGATACAGGAAAGGATAGAGGATAGGATAGGATACAGGAAAGGATAGGATTGAGGATAGGATTGGATAGAGGATAGGATAGGGGTTTGGATTGGATAGGATAGAGGGTAGGCTAGGATAAAGGATAGGATAGAGGATAGGATAGGATAGAGGATAGGACAGGATTGACGATAGGATAGGATAGAGGATAGGATAGGATAGAGGATAGGATAGGATAGAGGATTGGATAGGATAGAGGAGAGGATAGGATAGAGGATTTGATAGGATAGTGGATAGGATAGGATAGAGGATAGGATACACGATAGGATAGGATAGAGGATAGGATAGGACAGAGGATTCGATAGGATAGAGGATTGGATAGAGGATAGGATAGGATAGAGGATAGGATAGGGGATTTGATAGGATAGAGGATAGGATAGGATACAGGATAGGATAGACGATAAGATAGGATAGAGGATAGGATAGGATAGAGGATAGGATAGGATAGAGGATAGGATAGGATACAGGAGAGGATAGGATAGAGGATAGGATAGGATAGAGGTTAGGATAGGATAGAGGATAGGATAGACGATAGGATAGGATAGAGGATAGGATAGACGATAGGATAGGATAGAGGATAGGATAGACGATAGGATAGGATAGAGGATAGAATAGGATAGAGGATATGATAGGGTAGAGGATACGATAGGATAGAGGATACAGGATAGGATAGGATACAGGAAAGGATAGGATTGAGGATAGGATTGGATAGGGGATAGGATAGGATAGAGGGTAGGATAGACGATAGGATAGGATAGAGGATAGGATAGGGTAGAGGATAGGATAGGACAGAGGATAGGATAGGGGATTTGATAGGATAGAGGATAGGATAGGACAGAGGATAGGATAGGATAGAGGATAGGATAGGAAAGAAGATAGGATAGGGGATTTGATAGGATAGAGGATCGGATAGGATAGAAGATAGGATAGGATAGAGGATAGGATAGGATAGAGGATAGGATAGAGGATAGGATGGGATAGAGGATAGGATAGGATAGAGGACAGGATAGGATAGAGGAATGGATAGGATACAGGAAAGGATAGGATTGAGGATAGATGATAGGATAGGATAGATGATAGGATAGGATAGAGGATAGGATAGGATACAGGAAAGGAGAGGATAGAGGATAGGATAGGATAGAAGATAGGATAGGATAGAGGATAGGATAGGATAGAGGATAGGATACGATTGAGGATAGGATAGGGGATTTTATAGGATAGCGGATAGGATAGGATAGAAGATAGGATAGGATGGAGGATAGAATAGGATAGAGGATAGGATAGGATAGAAGATAGGATAGGATAGGATAGAGGATAGGATAGGATAGACGATAGGATAGGATAGAGGATAGGATAGGGGATTTGATAGGATAGAGGATAGGATACACGATAGGATAGGATAGAGGATAGGATAGGACAGAGGATTGGATAGGATAGAGGATAGAGGATAGGATAGGATACAGGAAAGGATAGAGGATAGGATAGGATACAGGAAAGGATAGGATTGAGGATAGGATTGGATAGAGGATAGGATAGGGGTTTGGATTGGATAGGATAGAGGGTAGGCTAGGATAAAGGATAGGATAGAGGATAGGATAGGATAGAGGATAGGACAGGATTGACGATAGGATAGGATGGAGGATAGGATAGGATAGAGGATAGGATAGGATAGAGGATTGGATAGGATAGAGGAGAGGATAGGATAGAGGATTTGATAGGATAGTGGATAGGATAGGATAGAGGATAGGATACACGATAGGATAGGATAGAGGATAGGATAGGACAGAGGATTCGATAGGATAGAGGATTGGATAGAGGATAGGATAGGATAGAGGATAGGATAGGGGATTTGATAGGATAGAGGATAGGATAGGATACAGGATAGGATAGACGATAAGATAGGATAGAGGATAGGATAGGATAGAGGATAGGATAGGATAGAGGATAGGATAGGATACAGGAGAGGATAGGATAGAGGATAGGATAGGATAGAGGATAGGATAGGATAGAGGATAGGATAGACGATAGGATAGGATAGAGGATAGGATAGACGATAGGATAGGATAGAGGATAGGATAGACGATAGGATAGGATAGAGGATAGAATAGGATAGAGGATATGATAGGGTAGAGGATACGATAGGATAGAGGATACAGGATAGGATAGGATACAGGAAAGGATAGGATTGAGGATAGGATTGGATAGGGGATAGGATAGGATAGAGGGTAGGATAGACGATAGGATAGGATAGAGGATAGGATAGGATAGAGGATAGGATAGGATAGAGGATAGGATAGGATACAGGATAGGATAGGATACAGGAGAGGATAGGATAGAGGATAGGATAGGATAGAGGAAAGGTTAGGCGATAGGATAGGATAGAGGATAGGATAGACGATAGGATAGGATAGAGGATAGGATAGGATAGAGGATAGGGTGGATAGAGGATAGGATAGGATAGAGGATAGGATAGGGGATTTGATAGGATAGAGGATAGGATACACGATAGGATAGGATAGAGGATAGGATAGGACAGAGGATTGGATAGGATAGAGGATAGAGGATAGGATAGGATACAGGAAAGGATAGGATTGAGGATAGGATTGGATAGAGGATAGGATAGGGGTTTGGATGGGATAGGATAGAGGGTAGGCTAGGATAAAGGATAGGATAGAGGATAGGATAGGATAGAGGATAGGACAGGATTGACGATAGGATAGGATAGAGGATAGGATAGGATAGAGGATAGGATAGGATAGAGGATTGGATAGGATAGAGGAGAGGATAGGATAGAGGATTTGATAGGATAGTGGATAGGATAGGATAGAGGATAGGATAGGATAGAGGATAGGATAGGGGATTTGATAGGATAGAGGATAGGATAGGATACAGGATAGGATAGACGATAAGATAGGATAGAGGATAGGATAGGATAGAGGATAGGATAGGATAGAGGATAGGATATGATACAGGAGAGGATAGGATAGAGGATAGGATAGGATAGAGGATAGGATAGGATAGAGGATAGGATAGACGATAGGATAGGATAGAGGATAGGATAGACGATAGGATAGGATAGAGGATAGGATAGACGATAGGATAGGATAGAGGATAGAATAGGATAGAGGATATGATAGGGTAGAGGATACGATAGGATAGAGGATACAGGATAGGATAGGATACAGGAAAGGATAGGATTGAGGATAGGATTGGATAGGGGATAGGATAGGATAGAGGGTAGGATAGACGATAGGATAGGATAGAGGATAGGATAGGGTAGAGGATAGGATAGGACAGAGGATAGGATAGGGGATTTGATAGGATAGAGGATAGGATAGGACAGAGGATAGGATAGGATAGAGGATAGGATAGGAAAGAAGATAGGATAGGGGATTTGATAGGATAGAGGATCGGATAGGATAGAAGATAGGATAGGATAGAGGATAGGATAGGATAGAGGATAGGATAGAGGATAGGATGGGATAGAGGATAGGATAGGATAGAGGACAGGATAGGATAGAGGAATGGATAGGATACAGGAAAGGATAGGATTGAGGATAGATGATAGGATAGGATAGATGATAGGATAGGATAGAGGATAGGATAGGATAGAGGAAAGGAGAGGATAGAGGATAGGATAGGATAGAAGATAGGATAGGATAGAGGATAGGATAGGATAGAGGATAGGATACGATTGAGGATAGGATAGGGGATTTTATAGGATAGCGGATAGGATAGGATAGAAGATAGGATAGGATGGAGGATAGAATAGGATAGAGGATAGGATAGGATAGAAGATAGGATAGGATAGGATAGAGGATAGGATAGGATAGACGATAGGATAGGATAGAGGATAGGATAGGGGATTTGATAGGATAGAGGATAGGATACACGATAGGATAGGATAGAGGATAGGATAGGACAGAGGATTGGATAGGATAGAGGATAGAGGATAGGATAGGATACAGGAAAGGATAGAGGATAGGATAGGATACAGGAAAGGATAGGATTGAGGATAGGATTGGATAGAGGATAGGATAGGGGTTTGGATTGGATAGGATAGAGGGTAGGCTAGGATAAAGGATAGGATAGAGGATAGGATAGGATAGAGGATAGGACAGGATTGACGATAGGATAGGATAGAGGATAGGATAGGATAGAGGATAGGATAGGATAGAGGATTGGATAGGATAGAGGAGAGGATAGGATAGAGGATTTGATAGGATAGTGGATAGGATAGGATAGAGGATAGGATACACGATAGGATAGGATAGAGGATAGGATAGGACAGAGGATTCGATAGGATAGAGGATTGGATAGAGGATAGGATAGGATAGAGGATAGGATAGGGGATTTGATAGGATAGAGGATAGGATAGGATACAGGATAGGATAGACGATAAGATAGGATAGAGGATAGGATAGGATAGAGGATAGGATAGGATAGAGGATAGGATAGGATACAGGAGAGGATAGGATAGAGGATAGGATAGGATAGAGGATAGGATAGGATAGAGGATAGGATAGACGATAGGATAGGATAGAGGATAGGATAGACGATAGGATAGGATAGAGGATAGGATAGACGATAGGATAGGATAGAGGATAGAATAGGATAGAGGATATGATAGGGTAGAGGATACGATAGGATAGAGGATACAGGATAGGATAGGATACAGGAAAGGATAGGATTGAGGATAGGATTGGATAGGGGATAGGATAGGATAGAGGGTAGGATAGACGATAGGATAGGATAGAGGATAGGATAGGATAGAGGATAGGATAGGACAGAGGATAGGATAGGGGATTTGATAGGATAGAGGATAGGATAGGATAGAAGATAGGATAGGATGGAGGATAGAATAGGATAGAGGATTGGATAGAGGATAGGATAGGATAGGATAGAGGATTGGATAGGATAGAGGATAGGATAGGGGATTTGATAGGATAGAGGATAGGATAGGATAGAAGATAGGATAGGATGGAGGATAGAATAGGATAGAGGATAGGATAGGATAGAAGATAGGATAGGATAGAGGATTGGATAGGATAGAGGAGAGGATAGGATAGAGGATTTGATAGGATAGAGGATAGGATAGGATAGAGGATAGGATTGGATAGAGGATAGGATAGGGGATTGGATAGGATAGGATAGAGGATAGGATAGAGGATAGGATAGGATAGAGGATAATACAGGATAGACGATAGGATAGGATAGAGGATAGGATAGGATAGAGGATAGGATAGGATAGAGGATAGGATAGAGGATAGGATAGGATAGACGATAGGATACGATAGAGGATAGGATAGGATAGAGGAAAAGATTGTTTAGAGGATAGGATAGGATAGACGATAGGATAGGATACAGGATAGGATAGGATAGAGGATAGGATAGAGGATAGGATAGAGAATAGGGTAGGATACAGAATAGGAACGGATAGATGATATTATAGGATAGAGGATAGGATATGACAGAGTATACGATATCATAGAGGGTAGGATAGGATAGAGCATAGGATAGGGGATTGGATTGGATAGGATAGAGGATAGGCTAGGATAAAGGATAGGATAGAGGATAGGATAGGATAGAGGATAGGACAGGATTGACGATAGGATAGGATAGAGGATAGGATAGGATAGAGGATAGGATAGGATAGAGGATTGGATAGGATAGAGGAGAGGATAGGATAGAGGATTTGATAGGATAGAGGATAGGATAGGATAGAGGATAGGATTGGATAGAGGATAGGATAGGGGATTGGATAGGATAGGATAGAGGATAGGATAGAGGATAGGATAGGATAGAGGATAATACAGGATAGACGATAGGATAGGATAGAGGATAGGATAGGATAGAGGATAGGATAGGATAGAGGATAGGATAGGATAGAGGATTGGATAGAGGATAGGATAGGATAGAGGATAGGATAGGGGATTTGATAGGATAGAGGATAGGATAGGATACAGGATAGGATAGACGATAAGATAGGATAGAGGATAGGATAGGATAGAGGATAGGATAGGATAGAGGATAGGATAGGATACAGGAGAGGATAGGATAGAGGATAGGATAGGATAGAGGATAGGATAGGATAGAGGATAGGATAGACGATAGGATAGGATAGAGGATAATATTGACGATAGGATAGGATAGAGGATAGGATAGACGATAGGATAGGATAGAGGATAGAATAGGATAGAGGATATGATAGGGTAGAGGATACGATAGGATAGAGGATACAGGATAGGATAGGATACAGGAAAGGATAGGATTGAGGATAGGATTGGATAGGGGATAGGATAGGATAGAGGGTAGGATAGACGATAGGATAGGATAGAGGATAGGATAGGATAGACGATAGGATAGGACAGAGGATAGGATAGGGGATTTGATAGGATAGAGGATAGGATAGGACAGAGGATAGGATAGGATAGAGGATAGGATAGGAAAGAAGATAGGATAGGGGATTTGATAGGATAGAGGATCGGATAGGATAGAAGATAGGATAGGATAGAGGATAGGATAGGATAGAGGATAGGATAGAGGATAGGATAGGATAGATGATAGGATAGGATAGAGGATAGGATAGGATAGAGGAAAGGATAGGATAGAGGATAGGATAGGATAGAGGATAGGATAGGATAGAGGATAGGATAGACGATAGGATAGGATAGAGGATAGGATAGACGATAGGATAGGATAGAGGATAGGATAGACAATAGGATAGGATAGAGGATAGAATAGGATAGAGGATATGATAGGGTAGAGGATACGATAGGATAGAGGATACAGGATAGGATAGGATACAGGAAAGGATAGGATTGAGGATAGGATTGGATAGGGGATAGGATAGGATAGAGGGTAGGATAGACGATAGGATAGGATAGAGGATAGGATAGGATACAGGATAGGATAGGACAGAGGATAGGATAGGGGATTTGATAGGATAGAGGATAGGATAGGACAGAGGATAGGATAGGAAAGAAGATAGGATAGGGGATTTGATAGGATAGAGGATCGGATAGGATAGAAGATAGGATAGGATAGAGGATAGGATAGGATAGAGGATAGGATAGAGGATAGGATGGGATAGAGGATAGGATAGGATAGAGGACAGGATAGGATAGAGGAATGGATAGGATACAGGAAAGGATAGGATTGAGGATAGATGATAGGATAGGATAGATGATAGGATAGGATAGAGGATAGGATAGGATAGAGGATAGGATAGGATAGAGGATAGGATACGATTGAGGATAGGATAGGGGATTTGATAGGATAGCGGATAGGATAGGATAGAAGATAGGATAGGATGGAGGATAGAATAGGATAGAGGATAGGATAGGATAGAAGATAGGATAGGATAGGATAGAGGATAGGATAGGATAGACGATAGGATAGGATAGAGGATAGGATAGGATAGAGGAAAAGATTGTTTAGAGGATAGGATAGGATAGACGATAGGATAGGATACAGGATAGGATAGGATAGAGGATAGGATAGAGGATAGGATAGAGAATAGGTTAGGATACAGAATAGGAACGGATAGATGATATTATAGGATAGAGGATAGGATATGACAGAGTATACGATATCATAGAGGGTAGGATAGGATAGAGCATAGGATAGGGGATTGGATCGGATAGAGGGTAGGATAGACGATAGGATAGGATAGAGGATAGGATAGGATAGACGATAGGATAGGACAGAGGATAGGATAGGGGATTTGATAGGATAGAGGATAGGATAGGACAGAGGATAGGATAGGATAGAGGATAGGATAGGAAAGAAGATAGGATAGGGGATTTGATAGGATAGAGGATCGGATAGGATAGAAGATAGGATAGGATAGAGGATAGGATAGGATAGAGGATAGGATAGAGGATAGGATAGGATAGATGATAGGATAGGATAGAGGATAGGATAGGATAGAGGAAAGGATAGGATAGAGGATAGGATAGGATAGAGGATAGGATAGGATAGAGGATAGGATAGACGATAGGATAGGATAGAGGATAGGATAGACGATAGGATAGGATAGAGGATAGGATAGACAATAGGATAGGATAGAGGATAGAATAGGATAGAGGATATGATAGGGTAGAGGATACGATAGGATAGAGGATACAGGATAGGATAGGATACAGGAAAGGATAGGATTGAGGATAGGATTGGATAGGGGATAGGATAGGATAGAGGGTAGGATAGACGATAGGATAGGATAGAGGATAGGATAGGATACAGGATAGGATAGGACAGAGGATAGGATAGGGGATTTGATAGGATAGAGGATAGGATAGGACAGAGGATAGGATAGGATAGAGGATAGGATAGGAAAGAAGATAGGATAGGGGATTTGATAGGATAGAGGATCGGATAGGATAGAAGATAGGATAGGATAGAGGATAGGATAGGATAGAGGATAGGATAGAGGATAGGATGGGATAGAGGATAGGATAGGATAGAGGACAGGATAGGATAGAGGAATGGATAGGATACAGGAAAGGATAGGATTGAGGATAGATGATAGGATAGGATAGATGATAGGATAGGATAGAGGATAGGATAGGATAGAGGATAGGATAGGATAGAGGATAGGATACGATTGAGGATAGGATAGGGGATTTGATAGGATAGCGGATAGGATAGGATAGAAGATAGGATAGGATGGAGGATAGAATAGGATAGAGGATAGGATAGGATAGAAGATAGGATAGGATAGGATAGAGGATAGGATAGGATAGACGATAGGATAGGATAGAGGATAGGATAGGATAGAGGAAAAGATTGTTTAGAGGATAGGATAGGATAGACGATAGGATAGGATACAGGATAGGATAGGATAGAGGATAGGATAGAGGATAGGATAGAGAATAGGTTAGGATACAGAATAGGAACGGATAGATGATATTATAGGATAGAGGATAGGATATGACAGAGTATACGATATCATAGAGGGTAGGATAGGATAGAGCATAGGATAGGGGATTGGATCGGATAGGATAGAGGATAGGCTAGGCTAGAGGATAGGACAGAGGATAGGATAGGATAGAGGACAGGATAGGATAGAGGATAGGATAGGATAGATGTTTGGATAGGATACAGGAAAGGATAGGATTGAGGATAGATGATAGGATAGGATAGAAAATTGGATAGGATACAGGATAGGATAGGATAGAGGATAGGATAGGGGATTTGATAGGATAGAGGATAGGATAGGATAGAAGAGAGGATAGGATACAGGATAGGATAGGATAGCGGATAGGACAGGATTGACGATAGGATAGGATAGAGGATAGGATAGGATAGAGGATAGGATAGGATAGAGGATTGGATAGGATAGAGGAGAGGATAGGATAGAGGATTGGATATAGGATAGGATAGGATAGAGGATAGGATAGGATAGAGGATAGGATAGGATAGAGGATAGGTTAGGCGATAGGATAGGATAGAGGATAGGATAGACGATAGGATAGGATAGAGGATAGGATAGGATAGAGGATAGGGTGGATAGAGGATAGGATAGGATAGAGGATAGGATAGGGGATTTGATAGGATAGAGGATAGGATACACGATAGGATAGGATAGAGGATAGGATAGGACAGAGGATTGGATAGGATAGAGGATAGAGGATAGGATAGGATACAGGAAAGGATAGGATTGAGGATAGGATTGGATAGAGGATAGGATAGGGGTTTGGATTGGATAGGATAGAGGGTAGGCTAGGATAAAGGATAGGATAGAGGATAGGATAGGATAGAGGATAGGACAGGATTGACGATAGGATAGGATAGAGGATAGGATAGGATAGAGGATAGGATAGGATAGAGGATTGGATAGGATAGAGGAGAGGATAGGGTAGAGGATTTGATAGGATAGTGGATAGGATAGGATAGAGGATAGGATACACGATAGGATAGGATAAAGGATAGGATAGGACAGAGGATTGGATAGGATAGAGGATAGGATAGGATAGAGGATAGGGTAGGATAGAGGATAGGATAGGATACAGGATAGGATAGGATAGAGGATAGGATAGAGGATAGGATAGAGAATAGGGTAGGATACAGAATAGGAACGGATAGATGATATTATAGGATAGAGGATAGGATATGACAGAGTATACGATATCATAGAGGGTAGGATAGGATAGAGCATAGGATAGGGGATTGGATAGGATAGGATAGAGGATAGGCTAGGCTAGAGGATAGGATAGAGGATAGGATAGGATAGATGACAGGATAGGATAGAGGATAGGATAGGATAGATGTTTGGATAGGATACAGGAAAGGATAGGATTGAGGATAGATGATAGGATAGGATAGAAAATTGGATAGGATACAGGATAGGATAGGATAGAGGATAGGATAGGGGATTTGATAGGATAGAGGATAGGATAGGATAGAAGAGAGGATAGGATAGAGGATAGGATAGGATAGCGGATAGGACAGGATTGACGATAGGATAGGATAGAGGATAGGATAGGATAGAGGATTGGATAGGATAGAGGAGAGGATAGGATAGAGGATTGGATATAGGATAGGATAGGATAGAGGATAGGATAGGGGATTTGATAGGATAGAGGATAGGATAGGATAGAGGATAGGATAGGATAGAGGATAGGATAGGATAGAGGATAGGATAGGATAGAGGATAGGATAGGATAGAGGATAGGATAGGATACAGGAGAGGATAGGATAGAGGATAGGATAGGATAGAGGATAGGATAGGGGATTTGATAGGATAGCGGATGGGATAGGATAGAAGATAAGATAGGATAGAGGATAGGATAGGATAGAGGATAGGATAGGATAGAGGATAGGATAGGATAGGATAGGATAGAGGATAGGATAGGGGATTTGATAGGATAGGGGATAGGATAGAATAGAAGATAGGATAGGATAGAGGATAGGATAGGATAGAGGATAGGATAGGACAGAGGATAGGATAGGATAGAGAATAGGATAGGATAGAGGATAGGATAGGACAGAGGATAGGATAGGATAGAGGATAGGATTGGATAGAGGATAGGATAGACGATAGGATAGGATAGAGGATAGGATAGGGGATTTGATAGGATAGAGGATAGGATAGGATAGAAGATAGGATAGGATAGAGGATAGGATAGGATAGAGGATAGGATAGGATAGAGGATAGGATAGGATAGAGGATAGGATAGGATAGAGGATAGGATAGGATAGAGGATAGGATAGGATAGAGGATAGGATAGGATAGACGATAGGATAGGATAGAGGATAGGATAGGATAGAGGAATGGATAGGATAGAGGATAGGATAGGATAGAGGATAGGATAGGATAGAGGATAGGATAGGATAGAGGATAGGATAGGATAGAGGATAGGATACGACAGAGTATTGGATAGAGGATAGGATAGGATAGAGGATATTATAGGATAGAGGATATGATAGGGTAGAGAATAGGATAGGATAGAGGATAGAGGATAGGATAGGATAGAGGAAAGGATAGGATAGGATAGAGGATAGGGTAGGATAGAGGATATGATAGGATAGAGGATAGGATAGGATAGAGGATATTATAGGATAGAGGATATGATAGGGTAGAGAATAGGATAGGATAGAGGATAGAGGATAGGATACAGGAAAGGATAGGATTGAGGATAGGACTGGATAGAGGATAGGATAGGGGATTGGATTGGGGATTTGATAGGAAAGAGGATAGGATAGGATAGAAGATAGGATAGGATAAGGGATAGGATAGAGGATTTGATAGGATAGGGGATTTGATAGCATAGAGGATTTGATAGGATAGGGGATTTGATAGGATAGAGGATAGGATAGGATAGGATAGACGATAGGATAGGATAGAGGATAGGATAGTATTGAGGATAGGATAGGATAGAGGATTGGATAGTATAGAGGATAGGATAGGATAGAGGATAGGATAGGATAGAGGATAGGATAGGGGATTTGATTAGGATAGAGGATAGGATAGGATAGAAGATAGGATAGGATAGAGGATAGGATAGGATAGAGGAAAGGATAGGATAGGATAGAGGATAGGGTAGGATAGAGGATATGATAGGATAGAGGATAGGATAGGATAGAGGATATTATAGGATAGAGGATATGATAGGGTAGAGAATAGGATAGGATAGAGGATAGAGGATAGGATACAGGAAAGGATAGGATTGAGGATAGGATTGGATAGAGGATAGGATAGGGGATTGGATTGGGGATTTGATAGGAAAGAGGATAGGATAGGATAGAAGATAGGATAGGATAAGGGATAGGATAGAGGATTTGATAGGATAGGGGATTTGATAGCATAGAGGATTTGATAGGATAGGGGATTTGATAGGATAGAGGATAGGATAGGATAGGATAGACGATAGGATAGGATAGAGGATAGGATAGTATTGAGGATAGGATAGGATAGAGGATTGGATAGTATAGAGGATAGGATAGGATAGAGGATAGGATAGGATAGAGGATAGGATAGGGGATTTGATTAGGATAGAGGATAGGATAGGATAGAAGATAGGATAGGATAGAGGATAGGATTGGATAGAGGATAGGATAGGATAGAGGATAGGATAGGATAGAGGAAAGGATAGGATAGAGGATAGGATAGGATAGAGGATAGGGTAGGATAGAGGATATGATAGGATAGAGGATAGGATAGGATAGAGGATATTATAGGATAGAGGATATGATAGGGTAGAGAATAGGATAGGATAGAGGATAGAGGATAGGATACAGGAAAGGATAGGATTGAGGATAGGATTGGATAGAGGATAGGATAGGGGATTGGATTGGATAGGATAGAGGATAGGCTAGGATAGAGGATAGGATAGAGGATAGGATAGGATAGAGGATAGGACAGGATTGACGATAGGATAGGATAGAGGATAGGATAGGATAGAGGATAGGATAGGATAGAGGATTGGATAGGATAGAGGAGAGGATAGGATAGAGGATTTGATAGGATAGTGGATAGGATAGGATAGAGGATAGGATACACGATAGGATAGGATAGAGGATAGGATAGGACAGAGGATTCGATAGGATAGAGGATAGAGGATAGGATAGGATACAGGGAAGGATAGGAATGAGGATAGGATTGGATAGAGGATAGGATAGGGGATTGGATAGGATAGGATAGAGGATAGGATAGAGGATAGGAAAGGATAGAGGATAGGATAGGATAGAGGATAGGATAGGATAGAGGAATGGATAGGATAGAGGATAGGATAGGATAGAGGATAGGATAGGATAGAGGATAGGATAGGATAGAGGATAGGATACGACAGAGTATTGGATAGAGGATAGGATAGGATAGAGGATATTATAGGATAGAGGATATGATAGGGTAGAGAATAGGATAGGATAGAGGATAGAGGATAGGATAGGATAGAGGAAAGGATAGGATAGGATAGAGGATAGGGTAGGATAGAGGATATGATAGGATAGAGGATAGGATAGGATAGAGGATATTATAGGATAGAGGATATGATAGGGTAGAGAATAGGATAGGATAGAGGATAGAGGATATGATACAGGAAAAGATAGGATTGAGGATAGGATTGGATAGAGGATAGGATAGGGGATTGGATTGGGGATTTGATAGGAAAGAGGATAGGATAGGATAGAAGATAGGATAGGATAAGGGATACGATAGAGGATTTGATAGGATAGGGGATTTGATAGCATAGAGGATTTGATAGGATAGGGGATTTGATAGGATAGAGGATAGGATAGGATAGGATAGACGATAGGATAGGATAGAGGATAGGATAGTATTGAGGATAGGATAGGATAGTGGATTGGATAGTATAGAGGATAGGATAGGATAGAGGATAGGATAGGATAGAGGATAGGATAGGGGATTTGATTAGGATAGAGGATAGGATAGGATAGAAGATAGGATAGGATAGAGGATAGGATAGGATAGAGGATAGGATAGGATAGAGGATAGGATAGGATAGAGGAAAGGATAGGATAGAGGATAGGATAGGATAGAGGATAGGGTAGGATAGAGGATATGATAGGATAGAGGATAGGATAGGATAGAGGATATTATAGGATAGAGGATATGATAGGGTAGAGAATAGGATAGGATAGAGGATAGAGGATAGGATACAGGAAAGGATAGGATTGAGGATAGGATTGGATAGAGGATAGGATAGGGGATTGGATTGGATAGGATAGAGGATAGGCTAGGATAGAGGATAGGATAGAGGATAGGATAGGATAGAGGATAGGACAGGATTGACGATAGGATAGGATAGAGGATAGGATAGGATAGAGGATAGGATAGGATAGAGGATTGGATAGGATAGAGGAGAGGATAGGATAGAGGATTTGATAGGATAGTGGATAGGATAGGATAGAGGATAGGATACACGATAGGATAGGATAGAGGATAGGATAGGACAGAGGATTCGATAGGATAGAGGATAGAGGATAGGATAGGATACAGGGAAGGATAGGAATGAGGATAGGATTGGATAGAGGATAGGATAGGGGATTGGATAGGATAGGATACAGGATAAGCTAGGATAGAGGATAGGATAGAGGATAGGAAAGGATAGAGGATAGGATAGGATAGAGGATAGGATAGGATAGAGGATAGGATAGGATAGAGGATATGATAGGGTAGAGGATACGGTAGGATAGAGGATAGGATAGGATATTGGATAGGATAGGATAGAGGATAGGATAGGATAGAGCATAGGATAGGATAGAGGATAGGATAGGGGATTTGATAGGATAGAGGATAGGATACAGGATAGGATAGGATAGAGGATAGGATAGGACAGAGGATTGGATAGGATAGAGGATAGAGGATAGGATAGGATACAGGAAAGGATAGGATTGAGGATAGGATTGGATAGAGGATAGGATAGGGGATTGGATTGGATAGGATAGAGGATAGGCTAGGATAAAGGATAGGATAGAGGATAGGATAGGATAGAGGATAGGACAGGATTGACGATAGGATAGGATAGAGGATAGGATAGGATAGAGGATAGGATAGGATAGAGGATTGGATAGGATAGAGGAGAGGATAGGATAGAGGATTTGATAGGATAGAGGATAGGATAGGATAGAGTATAGGATTGGATAGAGGATAGGATAGACGATAGGATAGGATAGAGGATAGGATAGACGATAGGATAGGATAGAGGATAGAATAGGATAGAGGATATGATAGGGTAGAGGATACGATAGGATAGAGGATACAGGATAGGATAGGATACAGGAAAGGATAGGATTGAGGATAGGATTGGATAGGGGATAGGATAGGATAGAGGATAGGATAGACGATAGGATAGGATAGAGGATAGGATAGGATAGAGGATAGGATAGGACAGAGGATAGGATAGGGGATTTTATAGGATAGAGGATAGGATAGGACAGAGGATAGGATAGGATAGAGGATAGGATAGGAAAGAGGATAGGATAGGGGATTTGATAGGATAGAGGATAGGATAGGACAGAGGATTGGATAGGATAGGATTGAGGATAGGATTGGATAGAGGATAGGATAGGGGATTGGATAGGATAGGATAGAGGATAGGCTAGGATAGAGGATAGGATAGAGGATAGGATAGGATAGAGGATAATACAGGATAGACGATAGGATAGGATAGAGGATAGGATAGGACAGAGGATTGGATAGGATAGAGGATTAGATAGAGGATAGGATAGGGGATTTGATAGGATAGAGGATAGGATAGGATAGAGGATAGGATAGGATAGAGGATAGGATAGAGGATAGGATAGAGGATAGGATAGGATAGAGGATAGGATAGGATACAGGAGAGGATAGGATAGAGGATAGGATAGGATAGACGATAGGATAGGATACAGGATAGGATAGGATAGAGGATAGGATAGAGGATAGGATAGAGAATAGGGTAGGATACAGAATAGGAACGGATAGATGATATTATAGGATAGAGGATAGGATATGACAGAGTATACGATATCATAGAGGGTAGGATAGGATAGAGCATAGGATAGGGGATTGGATTGGATAGGATAGAGGATAGGCTAGGATAAAGGATAGGATAGAGGATAGGATAGGATAGAGGATAGGACAGGATTGACGATAGGATAGGATAGAGGATAGGATAGGATAGAGGATAGGATAGGATAGTGGATAGGATAGGATAGAGGATAGGATACACGATAGGATAGGATAGAGGATAGGATAGGACAGAGGATTCGATAGGATAGAGGATAGAGGATAGGATAGGATACAGGGAAGGATAGGAATGAGGATAGGATTGGATAGAGGATAGGATAGGGGATTGGATAGGATAGGATACAGGATAAGCTAGGATAGAGGATAGGATAGAGGATAGGAAAGGATAGAGGATAGGATAGGATAGAGGA
Organism: Halictus rubicundus; assembly: GCF_050948215.1. Classification (NCBI taxonomy): domain Eukaryota; kingdom Metazoa; phylum Arthropoda; class Insecta; order Hymenoptera; family Halictidae; genus Halictus; species Halictus rubicundus. The sequence goes on along the minus strand of NW_027488732.1, from coordinate 224,209 downwards.
TAGGATAGGATAGAGGATAGGATAGGATAGAGGATATGATAGGGTAGAGGATACGGTAGGATAGAGGATAGGATAGGATATTGGATAGGATAGGATAGAGGATAGGATAGGATAGAGCATAGGATAGGATAGAGGATAGGATAGGGGATTTGATAGGATAGAGGATAGGATACAGGATAGGATAGGATAGAGGATAGGATAGGACAGAGGATTGGATAGGATAGAGGATAGAGGATAGGATAGGATACAGGAAAGGATAGGATTGAGGATAGGATTGGATAGAGGATAGGATAGGGGATTGGATTGGATAGGATAGAGGATAGGCTAGGATAAAGGATAGGATAGAGGATAGGATAGGATAGAGGATAGGACAGGATTGACGATAGGATAGGATAGAGGATAGGATAGGATAGAGGATAGGATAGGATAGAGGATTGGATAGGATAGAGGAGAGGATAGGATAGAGGATTTGATAGGATAGAGGATAGGATAGGATAGAGTATAGGATTGGATAGAGGATAGGATAGACGATAGGATAGGATAGAGGATAGGATAGACGATAGGATAGGATAGAGGATAGAATAGGATAGAGGATATGATAGGGTAGAGGATACGATAGGATAGAGGATACAGGATAGGATAGGATACAGGAAAGGATAGGATTGAGGATAGGATTGGATAGGGGATAGGATAGGATAGAGGATAGGATAGACGATAGGATAGGATAGAGGATAGGATAGGATAGAGGATAGGATAGGACAGAGGATAGGATAGGGGATTTTATAGGATAGAGGATAGGATAGGACAGAGGATAGGATAGGATAGAGGATAGGATAGGAAAGAGGATAGGATAGGGGATTTGATAGGATAGAGGATAGGATAGGACAGAGGATTGGATAGGATAGGATTGAGGATAGGATTGGATAGAGGATAGGATAGGGGATTGGATAGGATAGGATAGAGGATAGGCTAGGATAGAGGATAGGATAGAGGATAGGATAGGATAGAGGATAATACAGGATAGACGATAGGATAGGATAGAGGATAGGATAGGACAGAGGATTGGATAGGATAGAGGATTAGATAGAGGATAGGATAGGGGATTTGATAGGATAGAGGATAGGATAGGATAGAGGATAGGATAGGATAGAGGATAGGATAGAGGATAGGATAGAGGATAGGATAGGATAGAGGATAGGATAGGATACAGGAGAGGATAGGATAGAGGATAGGATAGGATAGACGATAGGATAGGATACAGGATAGGATAGGATAGAGGATAGGATAGAGGATAGGATAGAGAATAGGGTAGGATACAGAATAGGAACGGATAGATGATATTATAGGATAGAGGATAGGATATGACAGAGTATACGATATCATAGAGGGTAGGATAGGATAGAGCATAGGATAGGGGATTGGATTGGATAGGATAGAGGATAGGCTAGGATAAAGGATAGGATAGAGGATAGGATAGGATAGAGGATAGGACAGGATTGACGATAGGATAGGATAGAGGATAGGATAGGATAGAGGATAGGATAGGATAGAGGATTGGATAGGATAGAGGAGAGGATAGGATAGAGGATTTGATAGGATAGAGGATAGGATAGGATAGAGGATAGGATTGGATAGAGGATAGGATAGGGGATTGGATAGGATAGGATAGAGGATAGGATAGAGGATAGGATAGGATAGAGGATAGGATAGAGGATAGGATGGGATAGAGGATAGGATAGGATAGAGGACATGATAGGATAGAGGGATGGATAGGATACAGGAAAGGATAGGATTGAGGATAGATGATAGGATAGGATAGATGATAGGATAGGATAGAGGATAGGATAGGATAGAGGAAAGGATAGGATAGAGGATAGGATAGGATAGAGGATAGGATAGGATAGAGGATAGGATAGACGATAGGATAGGATAGAGGATAGGATAGACGATAGGATAGGATAGAGGATAGGATAGACGATAGGATAGGATAGAGGATAGAATAGGATAGAGGATATGATAGGGTAGAGGATACGATAGGATAGAGGATACAGGATAGGATAGGATACAGGAAAGGATAGGATTGAGGATAGGATTGGATAGGGGATAGGATAGGATAGAGGGTAGGATAGACGATAGGATAGGATAGAGGATAGGATAGGATAGAGGATAGGATAGGACAGAGGATAGGATAGGGGATTTGATAGGATAGAGGATAGGATAGGACAGAGGATAGGATAGGATAGAGGATAGGATAGGAAAGAAGATAGGATAGGGGATTTGATAGGATAGAGGATCGGATAGGATAGAAGATAGGATAGGATAGAGGATAGGATAGGATAGAGGATAGGATAGAGGATAGGATGGGATAGAGGATAGGATAGGATAGAGGACAGGATAGGATAGAGGAATGGATAGGATACAGGAAAGGATAGGATTGAGGATAGATGATAGGATAGGATAGATGATAGGATAGGATAGAGGATAGGATAGGATAGAGGAAAGGATAGGATAGAGGATAGGGTAGGATAGAAGATAGGATAGGATAGAGGATAGGATAGGATAGAGGATAGGATACGATTGAGGATAGGATAGGGGATTTGATAGGATAGCGGATAGGATAGGATAGAAGATAGGATAGGATGGAGGATAGAATAGGATAGAGGATAGGATAGGATAGAAGATAGGATAGGATAGGATAGAGGATAGGATAGGATAGACGATAGGATAGGATAGAGGATAGGATAGGATAGAGGAAAAGATTGTTTAGAGGATAGGATAGGATAGACGATAGGATAGGATACAGGATAGGATAGGATAGAGGATAGGATAGAGGATAGGATAGAGAATAGGTTAGGATACAGAATAGGAACGGATAGATGATATTATAGGATAGAGGATAGGATATGACAGAGTATACGATATCATAGAGGGTAGGATAGGATAGAGCATAGGATAGGGGATTGGATCGGATAGGATAGAGGATAGGCTAGGCTAGAGGATAGGACACAGGATAGGATAGGATAGAGGACAGGATAGGATAGAGGATAGGATAGGATAGATGTTTGGATAGGATACAGGAAAGGATAGGATTGAGGATAGATGATAGGATAGGATAGAAAATTGGATAGGATACAGGATAGGATAGGATAGAGGATAGGATAGGGGATTTGATAGGATAGAGGATAGGATAGGATAGAAGAGAGGATAGGATACAGGATAGGATAGGATAGCGGATAGGACAGGATTGACGATAGGATAGGATAGAGGATAGGATAGGATAGAGGATAGGATAGGATAGAGGATTGGATAGGATAGAGGAGAGGATAGGATAGAGGATTGGATATAGGATAGGATAGGATAGAGGATAGGATAGGATAGAGGATAGGATAGGATAGAGGATAGGTTAGGCGATAGGATAGGATGGAGGATAGGATAGACGATAGGATAGGATAGAGGATAGGATAGGATAGAGGATAGGGTGGATAGAGGATAGGATAGGATAGAGGATAGGATAGGGGATTTGATAGGATAGAGGATAGGATAGAGGATAGGATAGGACAGAGGATTGGATAGGATAGAGGATAGAGGATAGGATAGGATACAGGAAAGGATAGGATTGAGGATAGGATTGGATAGAGGATAGGATAGGGGTTTGGATTGGATAGGATAGAGGGTAGGCTAGGATAAAGGATAGGATAGAGGATAGGATAGGATAGAGGATAGGACAGGATTGACGATAGGATAGGATAGAGGATAGGATAGGATAGAGGATAGGATAGGATAGAGGATTGGATAGGATAGAGGAGAGGATAGGGTAGAGGATTTGATAGGATAGTGGATAGGATAGGATAGAGGATAGGATACACGATAGGATAGGATAAAGGATAGGATAGGACAGAGGATTGGATAGGATAGAGGATAGGATAGGATAGAGGATAGGGTAGGATAGAGGATAGGATAGGATAAGGATAGGATAGGATAGAGGATAGGATAGAGGATAGGATAGAGAATAGGGTAGGATAAGAATAGGAACGGATAGATGATATTATAGGATAGAGGATAGGATATGACAGAGTATACGATATCATAGAGGGTAGGATAGGATAGAGCATAGGATAGGGGATTGGATAGGATAGGATAGAGGATAGGCTAGGCTAGAGGATAGGATAGAGGATAGGATAGGATAGATGACAGGATAGGATAGAGGATAGGATAGGATAGATGTTTGGATAGGATACAGGAAAGGATAGGATAGAGGATAGGATAGGGGATTTGATAGGATAGAGGATAGGATAGGATAGAAGAGAGGATAGGATAGAGGATAGGATAGGATAGCGGATAGGACAGGATTGACGATAGGATAGGATAGAGGATAGGATAGGATAGAGGATTGGATAGGATAGAGGAGAGGATAGGATAGAGGATTGGATATAGGATAGGATAGGATAGAGGATAGGATAGGGGATTTGATAGGATAGAGGATAGGATAGGATAGAGGATAGGATAGGATAGAGGATAGGATAGGATAGAGGATAGGATAGGATAGAGGATAGGATAGGATAGAGGATAGGATAGGATAGAGGATAGGATAGGATAAGGAGAGGATAGGATAGAGGATAGGATAGGATAGAGGATAGGATAGGGGATTTGATAGGATAGCGGATGGGATAGGATAGAAGATAAGATAGGATAGAGGATAGGATAGGATAGAGGATAGGGATAGGATAGAGGATAGGATAGCATAGGATAGGATAGAGGATAGGATAGGGGATTGATAGGATAGGGGATAGGATAGAATAGAAGATAGGATAGGATAGAGGATAGGATAGGATAGAGGATAGGATAGGACAGAGGATAGGATAGGGGATTTGATAGGATAGAGGATAGGATACACGATAGGATAGGATAGAGGAGATAGGATAGGATAGAGGATAGGATTGGATAGAGGATAGGATTAGGATAGAGGATAGGATTAGGATAGAGGATAGGATAGGATAGAGGATAGGATTGGATAGAGGATAGGATAGATAGGATAGGATAGGATAGAGGATAGAGATTAGGGGGATTTGATAGGATAGAGGATAGGATAGGATAGAAGATAGGATAGGATAGAGGATAGGATAGGATAGAGGATAGGATGGGATAGAGGATAGGATAGGATAGAGGATAGGATAGGATAGAGGATAGGATAGGATAGAGGATAGGATAGGATAGAGATAGGATATAGAGGATAGGATAGGATAGAGGAATGGATAGGATAGAGGATAGGATAGGATAGAGGATAGGATAGGATAGAGGATAGGATAGGATAGAGGATAGGATAGGATAGAGGATAGGATAGGATAGAGGATAGGATACGACAGAGTATTGGATAGAGGATAGGATAGGATAGAGGATATTATAGGATAGAGGATATAATAGGGTAGAGAATAGGATAGGATAGAGGATAGAGGATAGGATAGGATAGAGGAAAGGAATAGGATAGGATGAGGATAGGGTAGGATAGAGGATATGATAGGATAGAGGATAGGATAGGATAGAGGATATTATAGGATAGAGGATATGATAGGGTAGAGAATAGGATAGGATAGAGGATAGAGGATAGGATACAGGAAAGGATAGGATTGAGGATAGGATTGGATAGAGGATAGGATAGGGGATTGGATTGGGGATTTGATAGGAAAGAGGATAGGATAGGATAGAAGATAGGATAGGATAAGGGATAGGATAGAGGATTTGATAGGATAGGGGATTTGATAGCATAGAGGATTTTGATAGGATAGGGATTTGATAGGATAGAGGATAGGATAGGATAGGATAGAGGATAGGATAGGATAGAGGATAGGATAGGATAGAGGATAGGATACGACAGAGTATTGGATAGAGGATAGGATAGGATAGAGGATATTATAGGATAGAGGAATGATAGGGTAGAGAATAGGATAGGATAGAGGATAGAGGATAGGATAGGATAGAGGAAAGGATAGGATAGGATAGAGGATAGGGTAGGATAGAGGATATGATAGGATAGAGGATAGGATAGGATAGAGGATATTATAGGATAGAGGATATGATAGGGTAGAGAATAGGATAGGATAGAGGATAGAGGATAGGATACAGGAAAGGATAGGATTGAGGATAGGATTGGATAGAGGATAGGATAGGGGATTGGATTGGGGATTTGATAGGAAAGAGGATAGGATAGGATAGAAGATAGGATAGGATAAGGGATAGGATAGAGGATTTGATAGGATAGGGGATTTGATAGCATAGAGGATTTGATAGGATAGGGGATTTGATAGGATAGAGGATAGGATAGGATAGGATAGAGGATAGGATAGGATAGAGATAGGATAGGATTGAGGATAGGATAGGATAGAGATAGGATAGGATAGACGATAGGATAGGATAGAGGATAGGATAGGATAGAGGATAGGATAGGATAGAGGATAGGATAGGATAGAGGAAAGGATAGGATAGAGGATAGGATAGGATAGAGGATAGGGTAGGATAGAGGATATGATAGGATAGAGGATAGGATAGGATAGAGGATATTATAGGATAGAGGATATGATAGGGTAGAGAATAGGATAGGATAGAGGATAGAGGATAGGATACAGGAAAGGATAGGATTGAGGATAGGATTGGATAGAGGATAGGATAGGGGATTGGATTGGATAGGATAGAGGATAGGCTAGGATAGAGGATAGGATAGAGGATAGGATAGGATAGAGGATAGGACAGGATTGACGATAGGATAGGATAGAGGATAGGATAGGATAGAGGATAGGATAGGATAGAGGATTGGATAGGATAGAGGAGAGGATAGGATAGAGGATTTGATAGGATAGTGGATAGGATAGGATAGAGGATAGGATACACGATAGGATAGGATAGAGGATAGGATAGGACAGAGGATTCGATAGGACAGAGGATAGAGGATAGGATACAGGAAAGGATAGGATTGAGGATAGGATTGGATAGAGGATAGGATAGGGGATTGGATTGGATAGGATAGAGGATAGGCTAGGATAGAGGATAGGATAGAGGATAGGATAGGATAGAGGATAGGACAGGATTGACGATAGGATAGGATAGAGGATAGCATAGGATAGAGGATAGGATAGGATAGAGGATTGGATAGGATAGAGGAGAGGATAGGATAGAGGATTTGATAGGATAGTGGATAGGATAGGATAGCGGATAGGATACACGATAGGATAGGATAGAGGATAGGATAGGACAGAGGATTCGATAGGATAGAGGATAGAGGATAGGATAGGATACAGGGAAGGATAGGAATGAGGATAGGATTGGATAGAGGATAGGATAGGGGATTGGATAGGATAGGATAGAGGATAAGCTAGGATACAGGATAGGATAGAGGATAGGAAAGGATAGAGGATAGGATAGGATAGAGGATAGGATAGGATAGAGGAATGGATAGGATAGAGGATAGGATAGGATAGAGGATAGGATAGGATAGAGGATAGGATAGGATAGAGGATAGGATACGACAGAGTATTGGATAGAGGATAGGATAGGATAGAGGATATTATAGGATAGAGGATATGATAGGGTAGAGAATAGGATAGGATAGAGGATAGAGGATAGGATAGGATAGAGGAAAGGATAGGATAGGATAGAGGATAGGGTAGGATAGAGGATATGATAGGATAGAGGATAGGATAGGATAGAGGATATTATAGGATAGAGGATATGATAGGGTAGAGAATAGGATAGGATAGAGGATAGAGGATAGGATACACGAAAGGATAGGATTGAGGATAGGATTGGATAGAGGATAGGATAGGGGATTGGATTGGGGATTTGATAGGAAAGAGGATAGGATAGGATAGAAGATAGGATAGGATAAGGGATAGGATAGAGGATTTGATAGGATAGGGGATTTGATAGCATAGAGGATTTGATAGGATAGGGGATTTGATAGGATAGAGGATAGGATAAGATAGGATAGAGGATAGGATAGGATAGAGGATAGGATAGGATAGAGGATAGGATAGGATAGAGGAAAGGATAGGATAGAGGATAGGATAGGATAGAGGATAGGGTAGGATAGAGGATATGATAGGATAGAGGATAGGATAGGATAGAGGATATTATAGGATAGAGGATATGATAGGGTAGAGAATAGGATAGGATAGAGGATAGAGGATAGGATACAGGAAAGGATAGGATTGAGGATAGGATTGGATAGAGGATAGGATAGGGGATTGGATTGGATAGGATAGAGGATAGGCTAGGATAGAGGATAGGATAGAGGATAGGATAGGATAGAGGATAGGACAGGATTGACGATAGGATAGGATAGAGGATAGGATAGGATAGAGGATAGGATAGGATAGAGGATTGGATAGGATAGAGGAGAGGATAGGATAGAGGATTTGATAGGATAGTGGATAGGATACGATAGAGGATAGGATACACGATAGGATAGGATAGAGGATAGGATAGGACAGAGGATTGGATAGGATAGAGGATAGAGGATAGGATAGGATACAGGAAAGGATAGGATTGAGGATAGGATTGGATAGAGGATAGGATAGGGGATTGGATTGGATAGGATAGAGGATAGGCTAGGATAAAGGATAGGATAGAGGATAGGATAGGATAGAGGATAGGACAGGATTGACGATAGGATAGGATAGAGGATAGGATAGGATAGAGGATAGGATAGGATAGAGGATTGGATAGGATAGAGGAGAGGATAGGATAGAGGATTTGATAGGATAGAGGATAGGATAGGATAGAGGATAGGATTGGATAGAGGATAGGATAGACGATAGGATAGGGATAGAGGATAGGATAGACGATAGGATAGGATAGAGGATAGAATGGGATAGAGGATATGATAGGGTAGAGGATACGATAGGATAGAGGATACAGGATAGGATAGGATACAGGAAAGGATAGGATTGAGGATAGGATTGGATAGGGGATAGGATAGGATAGAGGATAGGATAGACGATAGGATAGGATAGAGGATAGGATAGGATAGAGGATAGGATAGGACAGAGGATAGGATAGGGGATTTTATAGGATAGAGGATAGGATAGGACAGATTATAGGATAGGATAGAGGATAGGATAGGAAAGAGGATAGGATAGGGGATTTGATAGGATAGAGGATAGGATAGGACAGAGGATTGGATAGGATAGGATACAGGAAAGGATAGGATTGAGGATAGGATTGGATAGAGGATAGGATAGGGGATTGGATAGGATAGGATAGAGGATAGGCTAGGATAGAGGATAGGATAGAGGATATTAAAGGATAGAGGATAGGATATGATAGAGGATAGGATAGGGTAGAGGATAGGATAGGATACAGGAAAGGATAGGATTGAGGATAGGATTGGATAGAGGATAGGATAGGGGATTGGATGGATAGGATAGAGGGTAGGCTAGGATAAAGGATAGGATAGAGGATAGGATAGGATAGAGGATAGGACAGGATTGACGATAGGATAGGATAGAGGATAGGATAGGATAGAGGATAGGATAGGATAGAGGATTGGATAGGATAGAGGAGAGGATAGGATAGAGGATTTGATAGGATAGAGGATAGGATAGGATAGAGGATAGGATTGGATAGAGGATAGGATAGGGGATTGGATAGGGTAGGATAGAGGATAGGCTAGGATAGAGGATAGGATAGAGGATAGGATAGGATAGAGGAGAGGATAGGATAGAGGATTTGATAGGATAGAGGATAGCATAGGATAGAGGATAGGATTGGATAGAGTACAGGATAGGGGATTGGATAGGATAGAGGATAGGATAGGATAGAAGAGAGGATAGGATAGAGGATAGGATAGGATAGCGGATAGGATAGGATAGACGATAGGATAGGATAGAGGATAGGATAGGATAGAGGATAGAATAGGATAGAGGATATGATAGGGTAGAGGATACGATAGGATAGAGGATACAGGATAGGATACGATACAGGAAAGGATAGGATTGAGGATAGGATTGGATAGGGGATATAATAGGATAGAGGATAGGATAGACGATAGGATAGGATAGAGGATAGGATAGGATAGAGGATAGGATAGGACAGAGGATAGGATAGGGGATTTGATAGGATAGAGGATAGGATAGGACAGAGGATAGGATAGGATAGAGGATAGGATAGGACAGAGGATAGGATAGGGGATTTGATAGGATAGAGGATAGGATAGGACAGAGGATTGGATAGGATAGAGGATAGAGGATAGGATAGGATACAGGAAAGGATAGGATTGAGGATAGGATTGGATAGAGGATAGGATAGGGGATTGGATAGGATAGGATACAGGATAGGCTAGGATAGAGGATAGGATAGAGGATAGGATAGAGGATAGGAAAGGATAGAGGATAGGATAGGATAGAGGATAGGATAGGATAGAGGATAGGATAGCATAGAGGATATGATAGGGTAGAGGATACGATAGGGTAGAGGATACAGGATAGGATAGGATACAGGAAAGGATAGGATTGAGGATAGGATTGGATAGGGGATAGGATAGGATAGAGGATAGGATAGGACAGAGGATAGGATAGGGGATTTGATAGGATAGAGGATTGGATAGGATAGAGGATAGAGGATAGGATAGGATACAGGAAAGGATAGGATTGAGGATAGGATTGGATAGAGGATAGGATAGGGGATTGGATTGGATAGGATAGAGGATAGGATAGAGGATAGGCTAGGATAGAGGATAGGATAGGATAGAGGATAGGATAGGATAGAGGATAGGATAGACGATAGGATAGGATAGTGGATAGGATAGGATAGAGGATAGGATAGGGGATAGGATAGGATAGAAAATTGGATAGGATACAGGATAGGATAGGATAGAGGATAGGATAGGGGATTTGATAGGATAGAGGAGAGGATAGGATAGAAGAGAGGATAGAATAGAGGATAGGATAGGATAGCGGATAGGATAGGATAGACGATAGGATAGGATAGAGGATAGGATACGATAGAGGATAGGATAGGATAGAGGATAGGATAGTATAGAGGATTGGATACAGGATAGGATAGGATAGACGATATTATAGGATAGAGGATATGATAGGATAGAGGATAGAGGATAGGATAGGATACAGGAAAGGATAGGATAGAGAATAGGATCGGATAGACGATAGGATAGGATAGAGGATAGGATAGGATAGAGGATTGGATACAGAATAGGATAGGATAGACGATATTATAGGATAGAGGATAGGATAGGACAGAGGATAGGATAGGACAGAGGATTGGATAGGACAGAGGATAGAGGATAGGATAGGATAGAGGATAGGATAGGATAGGGGATATGATAGGGTAGAGGATATGATAGGATAGAGGAGTGCATAGGATAGAGTATAGAGGATAGGATAGGATACAGGAAAGGATAGGATTGAGGATAGGATTGGATGCAGGATAGGATAGTATAGAGGATAGGATAGAACAGAGGATAGGATAGGGGATTTCATAGGGTAGAGGATAGGATAGGGTAGAAGATAGGATAGGATAGAGGATAGGATAGGATAGAGGATAGGATAGGATAGAGGACAGGATAGGATAGAAGATAGGATAGGATAGTGGATCGGATAGGATAGAAGATAGGATAGGATAGAGGAAAGGATAGGATAGAGGATAGGATAGGATAGAGGATAGGATAGGATAGAGGATTGGATAGGATAGAGGATACAGGATAGGATAGGATACAGGAAAGGATAGGATTGAGGATAGGATTGGAAAGAGGATAGGATAGGATAGAGGATAGGATAGGACAGAGGATAGGACAGGATAGACGATAGGATAGGATAGAGGATAGGATAGGATAGAGGATAGGATAGGATAGAGGATTGGATACAGGATAGGATAGGATAGAGGATATTATAGGATAGAGGATATGATAGGATAGAGGATAGGATAAGACAGAGGATTGGATAGGATAGAGGATAGAGGATAGGATAGGATACAGGAAAGGATAGGATAGAGGATAGGATAGGATAGAAGATAGGATAGGAATGAGGATAGGATAGGATAGAGGATAGGATAGGATAGAGGATTTGGATAGGATAGAGGATAAGATAGGATAGAGGATAGGATAGGATAGAGGATAGGATAGGATAGAGGATAGGATTGAGAATAGGTTAGGATAGAGAATAGGAACGGATAGATGATATTATAGGATAGAGGATAGGATATGATAGAGTATACGATATTATACAGGGTAGGACAGGATAGAGCATAGGATAGGGGATTGGACAGGATAGGATAGAGGATAGGCTAGGATAGACGATAGGATAGAGGATAGGATAGGATAGAGGACAGGATGGAGGACAGGATAGGATAGAGGATAGGATAGGATAGAGGACAGGATGGAGGACAGGTAGGATAGAGGATAGGATAGGATAGAGGATAGGATAGGATCGAGGATAGGATAGACGATAGGATAGGATAGAGGATAGGATGGAATAGAGGATAGGATAGGATAGATGAGAGGATAGGATAGAGGATTGGATAGGATACAGGAAAGGATAGGATTGAGGATAGATGATAGGATAGGATAGAGGATTGGATAGGATAGAGGATAGGATAGGATGGAGGATAGGATAGGATAGAGGATAGGATAGGATAGAGGATAGGATAGGATAGAGGATAGGATAGGATAGAGGATAGGATAGGATAGAGGATAGGATAGGACAGAGGATAGGATAGGGGATTTGATAGGATAGAGGATAGGATAGGATAGAGGATAGGATACACGATAGGATAGGATAGAGGATAGGATAGGACAGAGGATTGGATAGGATAGAGGATAGAGGATAGGATAGGATACAGGAAAGGATAGGATTGAGGATAGGATTGGATAGAGGATAGGATAGGGGATTGGATAGGATAGGATAGAGGATAGGCTAGGATAGAGGATAGGATAGAGGATAGGAAAGGATAGAGGATAGGATAGGATAGAGGATAGGATAGGATAGAGGATAGGATAGGATAGAGGTTATGATAGGGTAGAGGATACGATAGGATAGAGGATACAGGATAGGATAGGATACATGAAAGGATAGGATTGAGGATAGGATTGGATAGGGGATAGGATAGGATAGAGGATAGGATAGGACAGAGGATAGGATAGGGGATTTGATAGGATAGAGGATAGGATACACGATAGGATAGGATAGAGGATAGGATAGGACAGAGGATTGGATAGGATAGAGGATAGAGGATAGGATAGGATACAGGAGAGGATAGGATTGAGGATAGGATTGGATAGAGGTTAGGATAGGGGATTGGATTGGATAGGATAGAGGATAGGCTAGGATAGAGGATAGGATAGAGGATAGGATAGGATAGAGGATAGGATAGGGGATTTGATAGGATAGAGGATAGGATAGGATAGACGATAGGATAGGATAGTGGATAGGATAGGATAGAGGATAGGATAGGGGATTGGATAGGATAGGATAGAGGATAGGCTAGGATAGAGGATAGGATAGAGGATATTAAAGGATAGAGGATAGGATATGATAGAGGATAGGATAGGGTAGAGGATAGGATAGGATAGAGGATATGATAGGGTAGAGGATACGATAGTATAGAGGATACAGGATAGGATAGAATACAGGAAAGGATAGGATTGAGGATAGGATTGGATAGGGGATAGGATAGGATAGAGGATAGGATAGAGGATAGGATAGAGGATAGGATAGGATAGAGGATAGGATAGGGGATTTGATAGGATAGAGGATAGGATAGGACAGAGGATAGGATAGGATAGAGGATAGGATAGGACAGAGGATAGGATAGGGGATTTGATAGGATAGAGGATAGGATAGGACAGAGGATTGGATAGGATAGAGGATAGAGGATAGGATAGGATACAGGAAAGGATAGGATTGAGGATAGGATTGGATAGAGGATAGGATAGGGGATTGGATAGGATAGGATAGAGGATAGGCTAGGATAGAGGATAGGATAGAGGATAGGATAGACGATAGGATAGGATAGAGGATAGGATAGACGATAGGATAGGATAGAGGATAGGATAGGATAGAGGATAGGATAGGATAGAGGATAGGATAGGATAGAGGATAGGATAGGATACAGGAGAGGATAGGATAGAGGATAGGATAGGATAGGATAGAGGATAGGATAGGGTAGAGGATAGGATAGACGATAGGATAGGATACAGGATATAATAGACGATAGGATAGGATAGAGGATAGGATAGGATAGAGGATAGGATAAGATAGAAGATAGGATAGACGATAGGATAGGATAGTGGATAGGATAGGATAGAGGATAGGATAGGGGATTGGATAGGATAGGATAGAGGATAGGCTAGGATAGAGGATAGGATAGAGGATATTAAAGGATAGAGGATAGGATATGATAGAGGATAGGATAGGGTAGAGGATAGGATAGGATAGAGGATATGATAGGGTAGAGGATACGATAGTATAGAGGATACAGGATAGGATAGAATACAGGAAAGGATAGGATTGAGGATAGGATTGGATAGGGGATAGGATAGGATAGAGGATAGGATAGAGGATAGGATAGAGGATAGGATAGGATAGAGGATAGGATAGGGGATTTGATAGGATAGAGGATAGGATAGGACAGAGGATAGGATAGGATAGAGGATAGGATAGGACAGAGGATAGGATAGGGGATTTGATAGGATAGAGGATAGGATAGGACAGAGGATTGGATAGGATAGAGGATAGAGGATAGGATAGGATACAGGAAAGGATAGGATTGAGGATAGGATTGGATAGAGGATAGGATAGGGGATTGGATAGGATAGGATAGAGGATAGGCTAGGATAGAGGATAGGATAGAGGATAGGATAGACGATAGGATAGGATAGAGGATAGGATAGACGATAGGATAGGATAGAGGATAGGATAGGATAGAGGATAGGATAGGATAGAGGATAGGATAGGATACAGGAGAGGATAGGATAGAGGATAGGATAGGATAGGATAGAGGATAGGATAGGGTAGAGGATAGGATAGACGATAGGCTAGGATAGAGGATAGGATAGACGATAGGATAGGATAGAGGATAGGATAGGATAGAGGATAGGATAAGATAGAAGATAGGATAGACGATAGGATAGGATAGTGGATAGGATAGGATAGAGGATAGGATAGGGGATTGTATAGGATAGGATAGAGGATAGGCTAGGATAGAGGATAGGATAGAGGATATTAAAGGATAGAGGATAGGATATGATAGAGGATAGGATAGGGTAGAGGATAGGATAGGATAGAGGATATGATAGGGTAGAGGATACGATAGTATAGAGGATACAGGATAGGATAGAATACAGGAAAGGATAGGATTGAGGATAGGATTGGATAGGGGATAGGATAGGATAGAGGATAGGATAGAGGATAGGATAGAGGATAGGATAGGATAGAGGATAGGATAGGGGATTTGATAGGATAGAGGATAGGATAGGACAGAGGATAGGATAGGATAGAGGATAGGATAGGACAGAGGATAGGATAGGGGATTTGATAGGATAGAGGATAGGATAGGACAGAGGATTGGATAGGATAGAGGATAGAGGATAGGATAGGATACAGGAAAGGATAGGATTGAGGATAGGATTGGATAGAGGATAGGATAGGGGATTGGATAGGATAGGATAGAGGATAGGCTAGGATAGAGGATAGGATAGAGGATAGGATAGACGATAGGATAGGATAGAGGATAGGATAGACGATAGGATAGGATAGAGGATAGGATAGGATAGAGGATAGGATAGGATAGAGGATAGGATAGGATACAGGAGAGGATAGGATAGAGGATAGGATAGGATAGGATAGAGGATAGGATAGGGTAGAGGATAGGATAGACGATAGGATAGGATAGAGGATAGGATAGACGATAGGATAGGATAGAGGATAGGATAGGATAGAGGATAGGATAAGATAGAAGATAGGATAGACGATAGGATAGGATAGTGGATAGGATAGGATAGAGGATAGGATAGGGGATTGGATAGGATAGGATAGAGGATAGGCTAGGATAGAGGATAGGATAGAGGATATTAAAGGATAGAGGATAGGATATGATAGAGGATAGGATAGGGTAGAGGATAGGATATGATAGAGGATATGATAGGGTAGAGGATACGATAGTATAGAGGATACAGGATAGGATAGAATACAGGAAAGGATAGGATTGAGGATAGGATTGGATAGGGGATAGGATAGGATAGAGGATAGGATAGAGGATAGGATAGAGGATAGGATAGGATAGAGGATAGGATAGGGGATTTGATAGGATAGAGGATAGGATAGGACAGAGGATAGGATAGGATAGAGGATAGGATAGGACAGAGGATAGGATAGGGGATTTGATAGGATAGAGGATAGGATAGGACAGAGGATTGGATAGGATAGAGGATAGAGGATAGGATAGGATACAGGAAAGGATAGGATTGAGGATAGGATTGGATAGAGGATAGGATAGGGGATTGGATAGGATAGGATAGAGGATAGGCTAGGATAGAGGATAGGATAGAGGATAGGATAGACGATAGGATAGGATAGAGGATAGGATAGACGATAGGATAGGATAGAGGATAGGATAGGATAGAGGATAGGATAGGATAGAGGATAGGATAGGATACAGGAGAGGATAGGATAGAGGATAGGATAGGATAGGATAGAGGATAGGATAGGGTAGAGGATAGGATAGACGATAGGATAGGATAGAGGATAGGATAGACGATAGGATAGGATAGAGGATAGGATAGGATAGAGGATAGGATAAGATAGAAGATAGGATAGACGATAGGATAGGATAGTGGATAGGATAGGATAGAGGATAGGATAGGGGATTGGATAGGATAGGATAGAGGATAGGCTAGGATAGAGGATAGGATAGAGGATAGGATATGATAGAGGATAGGATAGGGTAGAGGATAGGATAGGATAGAGGATATGATAGGGTAGAGGATACGATAGTATAGAGGATACAGGATAGGATAGAATACAGGAAAGGATAGGATTGAGGATAGGATTGGATAGGGGATAGGATAGGATAGAGGATAGGATAGAGGATAGGATAGAGGATAGGATAGGATAGAGGATAGGATAGGGGATTTGATAGGATAGAGGATAGGATAGGACAGAGGATAGGATAGGATAGAGGATAGGATAGGACAGAGGATAGGATAGGGGATTTGATAGGATAGAGGATAGGATAGGACAGAGGATTGGATAGGATAGAGGATAGAGGATAGGATAGGATACAGGAAAGGATAGGATTGAGGATAGGATTGGATAGAGGATAGGATAGGGGATTGGATAGGATAGGATAGAGGATAGGCTAGGATAGAGGATAGGATAGAGGATAGGATAGACGATAGGATAGGATAGAGGATAGGATAGGATACAGGAGAGGATAGGATAGAGGATAGGATAGGGTAGAGGATAGGATAGACGATAGGATAGGATAGAGGATAGGATAGACGATAGGATAGGATAGAGGATAGGATAGGATAGAGGATAGGATAAGATAGAAGATAGGATAGACGATAGGATAGGATAGTGGATAGGATAGGATAGAGGATAGGATAGGGGATTGGATAGGATAGGATAGAGGATAGGCTAGGATAGAGGATAGGATAGAGGATATTAAAGGATAGAGGATAGGATATGATAGAGGATAGGATAGGGTAGAGGATAGGATAGGATAGAGGATATGATAGGGTAGAGGATACGATAGTATAGAGGATACAGGATAGGATAGAATACAGGAAAGGATAGGATTGAGGATAGGATTGGATAGGGGATAGGATAGGATAGAGGATAGGATAGAGGATAGGATAGGATAGAGGATAGGATAGGGGATTTGATAGGATAGAGGATAGGATAGGACAGAGGATAGGATAGGATAGAGGATAGGATAGGACAGAGGATAGGATAGGGGATTTGATAGGATAGAGGATAGGATAGGACAGAGGATTGGATAGCATAGAGGATAGAGGATAGGATAGGATACAGGAAAGGATAGGATTGAGGATAGGATTGGATAGAGGATAGGATAGGGGATTGGATAGGATAGGATAGAGGATAGGCTAGGATAGAGGATAGGATAGAGGATAGGATAGACGATAGGATAGGATAGAGGATAGGATAGACGATAGGATAGGATAGAGGATAGGATAGGATAGAGGATAGGATAGGATAGAGGATAGGATAGGATACAGGAGAGGATAGGATAGAGGATAGGATAGGATAGGATAGAGGATAGGATAGGGTAGAGGATAGGATAGACGATAGGATAGGATAGAGGATAGGATAGACGATAGGATAGGATAGAGGATAGGATAGGATAGAGGATAGGATAAGATAGAAGATAGGATAGACGATAGGATAGGATAGTGGATAGGATAGGATAGAGGATAGGATAGGGGATTGGATAGGATAGGATACAGGATAGGCTAGGATAGAGGATAGGATAGAGGATATTAAAGGATAGAGGATAGGATATGATAGAGGATAGGATAGGGTAGAGGATAGGATAGGATAGAGGATATGATAGGGTAGAGGATACGATAGTATAGAGGATACAGGATAGGATAGAATACAGGAAAGGATAGGATTGAGGATAGGATTGGATAGGGGATAAGATAGGATAGAGGATAGGATAGGATAGAGGATAGGATAGGGGATTTGATAGGATAGAGGATAGGATAGGACAGATGATAGGATAGGATAGAGGATAGGATAGGACAGAGGATAGGATAGGGGATTTGATAGGATAGAGGATAGGATAGGACAGAGGATTGGATAGGATAGAGGATAGAGGATAGGATAGGATACAGGAAAGGATAGGATTGAGGATAGGATTGGATAGAGGATAGGATAGGGGATTGGATAGGATAGGATAGAGGATAGGCTAGGATAGAGGATAGGATAGAGGATAGGATAGACGATAGGATAGGATAGAGGATAGGATAGACGATAGGATAGGATAGAGGATAGGATAGGATAGAGGATAGGATAGGATAGAGGATAGGATAGCATACAGGAGAGGATAGGATAGAGGATAGGATAGGATAGGATAGAGGATAGGATAGGGTAGAGGATAGGATAGACGATAGGATAGGATAGAGGATAGGATAGACGATAGGATAGGATAGAGGATAGGATAGGATAGAGGATAGGATAAGATAGAAGATAGGATAGACGATAGGATAGGATAGTGGATAGGATAGGATAGAGGATAGGATAGGGGATTGGATAGGATAGGATAGAGGATAGGCTAGGATAGAGGATAGGATAGAGGATATTAAAGGATAGAGGATAGGATATGATAGAGGATAGGATAGGGTAGAGGATAGGATAGGATAGAGGATATGATAGGGTAGAGGATACGATAGTATAGAGGATACAGGATAGGATAGAATACAGGAAAGGATAGGATTGAGGACAGGATTGGATAGGGGATAGGATAGGATAGAGGATAGGATAGAGGATAGGATAGAGGATAGGATAGGATAGAGGATAGGATAGGGGATTTGATAGGATAGAGGATAGGATAGGACAGAGGATAGGATAGGATAGAGGATAGGATAGGACAGAGGATAGGATAGGGGATTTGATAGGATAGAGGATAGGATAGGACAGAGGATTGGATAGGATAGAGGATAGAGGATAGGATAGGATACAGGAAAGGATAGGATTGAGGATAGGATTGGATAGAGGATAGGATAGGGGATTGGATAGGATAGGATAGAGGATAGGCTAGGATAGAGGATAGGATAGAGGATAGGATAGACGATAGGATAGGATAGAGGATAGGATAGACGATAGGATAGGATAGAGGATAGGATAGAGGATAGGATAGGATAGAGGATAGGATAGGATAGAGGATAGGATAAGATAGAAGATAGGATAGACGATAGGATAGGATAGTGGATAGGATAGGATAGAGGATAGGATAGGATAGAGGATAGGCTAGGATAGAGGATAGGATAGAGGATATTAAAGGATAGAGGATAGGATATGATAGAGGATAGGATAGGGTAGAGGATAGGATAGGATAGAGGATATGATAGGGTAGAGGATACGATAGTATAGAGGATACAGGATAGGATAGAATACAGGAAAGGATAGGATTGAGGATAGGATTGGATAGGGGATAGGATTTGATAGAGGATAGGATAGAGGATAGGATAGAGGATAGGATAGGATAGAGGATAGGATAGGGGATTTGATAGGATAGAGGATAGGATAGGACAGAGGATAGGATAGAGGATAGGATAGGACAGAGGATAGGATAGGATAGAGGATAGGATAGGACAGAGGATAGGATAGGGGATTTGATAGGATAGAGGATAGGATAGGACAGAGGATTGGATAGGATAGAGGATAGAGGATAGGATAGGATACAGGAAAGGATAGGATTGAGGATAGGATTGGATAGAGGATAGGATAGGGGATTGGATAGGATAGGATAGAGGATAGGCTAGGATAGAGGATAGGATAGAGGATAGGATAGACGATAGGATAGGATAGAGGATAGGATAGACGATAGGATAGGATAGAGGATAGGATAGGATAGAGGATAGGATAGGATAGAGGATAGGATAGGATACAGGAGAGGATAGGATAGAGGATAGGATAGGATAGGATAGAGGATAGGATAGGGTAGAGGATAGGATAGACGATAGGATAGGATAGAGGATAGGATAGACGATAGGATAGGATAGAGGATAGGATAGGATAGAGGATAGGATAAGATAGAAGATAGGATAGACGATAGGATAGGATAGTGGATAGGATAGGATAGAGGATAGGATAGGGGATTGGATAGGATAGGATAGAGGATAGGCTAGGATAGAGGATAGGATAGAGGATATTAAAGGATAGAGGATAGGATATGATAGAGGATAGGATAGGGTAGAGGATAGGATAGGATAGAGGATATGATAGGGTAGAGGATACGATAGTATAGAGGATACAGGATAGGATAGAATACAGGAAAGGATAGGATTGAGGATAGGATTGGATAGGGATAGGATAGGATAGAGGATAGGATAGAGGATAGGATAGAGGATAGGATAGGATAGAGGATAGGATAGGGGATTTGATAGGATAGAGGATAGGATAGGACAGAGGATAGGATAGGATAGAGGATAGGATAGGACAGAGGATAGGATAGGGGATTTGATAGGATAGAGGATAGGATAGGACAGAGGATTGGATAGGATAGAGGATAGAGGATAGGATAGGATACAGGAAAGGATAGGATTGAGGATAGGATTGGATAGAGGATAGGATAGGGGATTGGATAGGATAGGATAGAGGATAGGCTAGGATAGAGGATAGGATAGAGGATAGGATAGACGATAGGATAGGATAGAGGATAGGATAGACGATAGGATAGGATAGAGGATAGGATAGGATAGAGGATAGGATAGGATAGAGGATAGGATAGGATACAGGAGAGGATAGGATAGAGGATAGGATAGGATAGGATAGAGGATAGGATAGGGTAGAGGATAGGATAGACGATAGGATAGGATAGAGGATAGGATAGACGATAGGATAGGATAGAGGCTAGGATAGGATAGAGGATAGGATAAGATAGAAGATAGGATAGACGATAGGATAGGATAGTGGATAGGATAGGATAGAGGATAGGATAGAGGATATTAAAGGATAGAGGATAGGATATGATAGAGGATAGGATAGGGTAGAGGATAGGATAGGATAGAGGATATGATAGGGTAGAGGATACGATAGTATAGAGGATACAGGATAGGATAGAATACAGGAAAGGATAGGATTGAGGATAGGATTGGATAGGGGATAGGATAGGATAGAGGATAGGATAGAGGATAGGATAGAGGATAGGATAGGATAGAGGATAGGATAGGGGATTTGATAAGATAGAGGATAGGATAGGACAGAGGATTGGATAGGATAGAGGATAGGATAGGACAGAGGATAGGATAGGGGATTTGATAGGATAGAGGATAGGATAGGACAGAGGATTGGATAGGATAGAGGATAGAGGACAGGATAGGATACAGGAAAGGATAGGATTGAGGATAGGATTGGATAGAGGATAGGATAGGGGATTGGATAGGATAGGATAGAGGATAGGCTAGGATAGAGGATAGGATAGAGGATAGGATAGACGATAGGATAGGATAGAGGATAGGATAGACGATAGGATAGGATAGAGGATAGGATAGGATAGAGGATAGGATAGGATAGAGGATAGGATAGGATACAGGAGAGGATAGGATAGAGGATAGGATAGGATAGGATAGAGGATAGGATAGGGTAGAGGATAGGATAGACGATAGGATAGGATAGAGGATAGGATAGACGATAGGATAGGATAGAGGATAGGATAGGATAGAGGATAGGATAAGATAGAAGATAGGATAGACGATAGGATAGGATAGTGGATAGGATAGGATAGAGGATAGGATAGGGGATTGGATAGGATAGGATAGAGGATAGGCTAGGATAGAGGATAGGATAGAGGATATTAAAGGATAGAGGATAGGATATGATAGAGGATAGGATAGGGTAGTGGATAGGATAGGATAGAGGATATGATAGGGTAGAGGATACGATAGTATAGAGGATACAGGATAGGATAGAATACAGGAAAGGATAGGATTGAGGATAGGATTGGATAGGGGATAGGATAGGATAGAGGATAGGATAGAGGATAGGATAGAGGATAGGATAGGATAGAGGATAGGATAGGATAGAGGATAGGATAGGACAGAGGATAGGATAGGACAGAGGATAGGATAGGGGATTTGATAGGATAGAGGATAGGATAGGATAGAGGATAGGATAGGGTAGAGGAAACGATAGGATAGAGGATACAGGATAGGATAGGATACAGGAAAGGATAGGATTGAGGATAGGATTGGATAGGGGATAGGATAGGATAGAGGATAGGATAGACGATAGGATAGGATAGAGGATAGGATAGGATAGAGGATAGGATAGGATAGAGGATAGGATAGGATAGAGGATAGGATAGGACAGAGGATAGGATAGGGGATTTGATAGGATAGAGGATAGGATAGGACAGAGGATTGGATAGGATAGAGGATAGAGGATAGGATGGGATACAGGAAAGGATAGGATTGAGGATAGGATTGGATAGAGGATAGGATAGGATAGAAGAGAGGATAGGATAGAGGATAGGATAGGATAGCGGATAGGATAGGATAGACGATAGGATAGGATAGAGGATAGGATAGGATAGAGGATAGGATAGAGGATAGGATAGGATAGCGGACAGGATAGGATAGAGGATAGGATAGGATAGATGTTTGGATAGGATACAGGAAAGGATAGGATTGAGGATAGATGATAGGATAGGATAGAAAATTGGATAGGATACAGGATAGGATACGATAGAGGATAGGATAGGGGATTTGATAGGATAGAGGAGAGGATAGGATAGAAGAGAGGATAGGATAGAGGATAGGATAGGATGGCGGATAGGATAGGATAGACGATAGGATAGGATAGAGGATAGGATAGGATAGAGGATAGGATAGACGATAGGATAGGATAGAGGATAGGATAGGGTAGAGGATAGGATAGGATAGAGGATATGATAGGGTAGAGGATACGATAGGATAGAGGATACAGGATAGGATAGGATACAGGAAAGGATAGGATTGAGGATAGGATTGGATAGGGGATAGGATAGGATAGAGGATAGGATAGACGATAGGATAGGATAGAGGATAGGATAGGATAGAGGATAGGATAGGATAGAGGATAGGATAGGATAGAGGATAGGATAGGATAGAGGATAGGATAGGACAGAGGATAGGAAAGGGGATTTGATAGGATAGAGGATAGGATACACGATAGGATAGGATAGAGGATAGGATAGGACAGAGGATTGGATAAGATAGAGGATAGAGGATAGGATAGGATACAGGAAAGGATAGGATTGAGTATAGGATTGGATAGAGGATAGGATAGGGGATCGGATAGGATAGGATAGAGGATAGGATAGGATAGAGGATTGCATAGAGGATAGGATAGGATAGAGGATATTATAGGATAGAGGATATGATAGGATAGAGGATAGGATAGGACAGAGGATTGGATAGAATAGAGGATAGAGGATAGGATAGGATAGAGGATAGGATAGAGGATAGGATAGGATAGAGGATAGGATAGGATAGAGGATAGGATAGGATAGAGGATAGGATAGGATAGAGGATAGGATAGGATAGAGGATAGGATAGTATAGAGGATTGGATACAGGATAGGATAGGATAGACGATATTATAGGATAGAGGATATGATAGGATAGATGATAGAGGATAGGATAGGATACAGGAAAGGATAGGATAGAGAATAGGATCGGATAGACGATAGGATAGGATAGAGGATAGGATAGGATAGAGGATTGGATACAGAATAGGATAGGATAGACGATATTATAGGATAGAGGATAGGATAGGACAGAGGATAGGATAGGACAGAGGATAGGATAGGGGATTTGATAGGATAGAGGATAGGATAGGATAGAGGATAGGATAGGGTAGAGGATACGATAGGATAGAGGATACAGGATAGGATAGGATACAGGAAAGGATAGGATTGAGGATAGGCTTGGATAGGGGATAGGATAGGATAGAGGATAGGATAGACGATATAATAGGATAGAGGATGGGATAGGATAGAGGATAGGATAGGATAGAGGATAGGATAGGACAGAGGATAGGATAGGGGATTTGATAGGATAGAGGATAGGATACACGATAGGATAGGATAGAGGATAGGATAGAACAGAGGATAGGATAGGATAGAGGATAGAGGATAGGATAGGATACAGGAAAGGATAGGATTGAGGATAGGATTGGATAGAGGATAGGATAGGGGATTGGATAGGATAGGATAGAGGATAGGATAGGATAGAGGATTGGATAGAGGATAGGATATGATAGAGGATATTATAGGATAGAGGATATGATAGGATAGAGGATAGGATAGGACAGAGGAAAGGATAGGATAGAGGATAGGATAGGATAGAGGATAGGATAGGATAGAGGATTGGATAGGATAGAGGATACAGGATAGGATAGGATACAGGAAAGGATAGGATTGAGGATAGGATTGGAAAGAGGATAGGATAGGATAGAGGATAGGATAGGACAGAGGATAGGACAGGATAGACGATAGGATAGGATAGAGGATAGGATAGGATAGAGGATAGGATAGGATAGAGGATTGGATACAGGATAGGATAGGATAGAGGATATTATAGGATAGAGGATATGATAGGTTAGAGGATAGGATAAGACAGAGGATTGGATAGGATAGAGGATAGAGGATGGGATAGGATACAGGAAAGAATAGGATAGAGGATAGGATAGGATAGAAGATAGGATAGGAATGAGGATAGGAAAGGATAGAGCATAGGATAGGATAGAGGATTTGGATAGGATAGAGGATAAGATAGGATAGAGGATAGGATAGGATAGAGGATAGGATTGAGAATAGGTTAGGATAGAGAATAGGAACGGATAGATGATATTATAGGATAGAGGATAGGATATGATAGAGTATACGATATTATAGAGGGTAGGACAGGATAGAGCATAGGATAGGGGATTGGACAGGATAGGATAGAGCATAGGATAGGGGATTGGACAGGATAGGATAGAGGATAGGCTTGGATAGACGATAGGATAGAGGATAGGATAGGATAGAGGACAGGATGGAGGACAGGATAGGATAGAGGATAGGATAGGATAGAGGATAGGATAGGATCGAGGATAGGATAGACGATAGGATAGGATAGAGTATAGGATGGGATAGAGGATAGGATAGGATAGATGACAGGATAGGATAGAGGATTGGATAGGATACAGGAAAGGATAGGATTGAGGATAGATGATAGGATAGGATAGAGGATTGGATAGGATAGAGGATAGGATAGGATGGAGGATAGGATAGGATAGAGGATAGGATAGGATAGAGGATAGGATAGGATAGAGGATAGGATAGGATAGAGGATAGGATAGGATAGAGGATAGGATAGGACAGAGGATAGGATAGGGGATTTGATAGGATAGAGGATAGGATAGGATAGAGGATAGGATACACGATAGGATAGGATAGAGGATAGGATAGGACAGAGGATTGGATAGGATAGAGGATAGAGGATAGGATAGGATACAGGAAAGGATAGGATTGAGGATAGGATTGGATAGAGGATAGGATAGGGGATTGGATAGGATAGGATAGAGGATAGGCTAGGATAGAGGATAGGATAGAGGATAGGATAGGATAGAGGATAGGATAGGATAGAGGATAGGATAGGATAGAGGATATGATAGGGTAGAGGATACGATAGGATAGAGGATACAGGATAGGATAGGATACATGAAAGGATAGGATTGAGGATAGGATTGGATAGGGGATAGGATAGGATAGAGGATAGGATAGGACAGAGGATAGGATAGGGGATTTGATAGGATAGAGGATAGGATACACGATAGGATAGGATAGAGGATAGGATAGGACAGAGGATTGGATAGGATAGAGGATAGAGGATAGGATAGGATACAGGAGAGGATAGGATTGAGGATAGGATTGGATAGAGGTTAGGATAGGGGATTGGATTGGATAGGATAGAGGATAGGCTAGGATAGAGGATAGGATAGAGGATAGGATAGGATAGAGGATAGGATAGGGGATTTGATAGGATAGAGGATAGGATAGGATAGACGATATGATTGGATAGTGGATAGGATGGGGACCGAGGGGATATGGGCTTAGTAGTGGTGACTCGGATCCACTACTAGGTATGCCACAGTGGTGGCGGTCATATCCCTAAAATCCTCTACGCTCCACCTCCTCGTGGTGGTCCCTGGGAACACACATAGTTGTGTGTTGCTAACGGAGCGAGGGGTATTCCGCGGAAAGTAGTCCCAATGATGTATGAGGCGATGCCGGCGGGATCTTCGGATCCTGGCAGGGCCTCCCTTGCCGGTAAGGCTCACACGGAGGGATAAAAAACCGCGGAATGGGTCCTGCGATAACGACCGGGGAGGTCGCCGCAGGGCCCTTGCCGTAAACCGGTGGTCATGTTTTACCGGAACGGTGGTCTTGCCTTAATCGGCCGGGCCGCGAGGATGATAACCTCTATAAAAATCCCTAATGCCCTAAGCTTAGGTGCGCGGTGAGAGGGTACGCCCTGGCTACAGGGCGCGGCTGGTGGGGTACATCAGCCACTAGCGCACCATCTCTGGATACCTGGCGAACTCCAGTTGAAATTAGCCTTACCCGGGCAAGGAGGCTCTGCCCGGGCGGACGTGTTTTTTCCTGCCAATCTCGTGGGACCAGATATGGAATCGTATAATAAAAACCTTGATGTTGTGGGGGAGGCTGCCGATACGGCAGCAGCTGCGGCGGGGGAAGAGACGGCAGCGGTCACTGACGGGGAGGGGATGGCAACGATTACTGCCGGGGAGGACGCGGTCGTGGTCATCGCGGACGAGGACTCGGATGGGGATGAAACAATCATCTCCATCTCGAGCTCCGTCGGCTCGATCGTGACGCGCGGGGGCGCGGAGAAGCGGGGCGCGACATCTGGTGTCTCTGACCCCAAGCGTGCCCGGTTAGAGGGGGGGCAGCACACCCGCGGCGGGTCGGTGTCGCGGACGGACCCCGGGGAGGGCTCGTCGGGGACGCCCACCATGGATCTGGCCCTCGGCGGCCGCGCCGAGAGGAGTCAGACGAGGAGGGTGGATGACCTCATCGAGCTGGGTGGGAGGATGCCGACAGCGCAGCTAGTAGGGGAGGTGGAGGAGGCGATGTTTAGGGTGGAGAGAGTCTCCACCGTCTCAAAGAGCCTCAAGGGGGACCTGGCTAAAGACTTGCGGGATTGTTCTGCAGTCGCCAGGGCCCACTGCACCACCTTGATGCAGCGGTGCTTTACCGGGATGGCGTGGCAGGGTAGCCAGGAGGTGGCCCGCCTCCGCGAGCAGAACGCGGCCCTCGCGAAGGAGGCGGGTGACCTCCGGGCGAGGCTCCGGTCAATGGAGGCCGGGCGGCGGGCGAACACCGACAGCGGTCGCCGGGCGGGACATGCGCCAATAGGGGAAGCGCCCCCCGCCTCCTCGACAGCGGGGGTCCGTACGCGGGGGATGGAGGCGATGGGACCGTCGGGGGAGGGAGCGGGAGTTTTGGACTCCGAAGCCCTGCTTCTCCGGGTCGGCGCGCTGATAACGGCCAGGAACCGGGAGCTAGAGGCCCGGATGGAGGAGCGGTTCCGGACGATTCTGGCCGGGTTGGCCCCGGCCGTCCGGGCGGAGGGTAAATCGGCGCGCGAGGCGACGCCGGTGGCTTCTCTGCCGGCGACGTCTGTCACCAAGGGGACTGGACCGGTGGTCGTGTCCAACGTGAGGGTGGTGCCCCCCGTTATCATTCCGCCACCGGTCGTCCCGGCCTCGTGGATGGAGGTGACGAGCAAGGCGGCGAAGAGGGCCAAGAAGAAGATGGCCGCGGAGGAGGCTGCGGCGAGAGCAGCCGCGGCCGAGGCAGCTGCCGCCGCTTCACGGCTGCAGGCTGCGAGGGAGCCGAGGGCGGCGGGCGGCGCACGAGTGCAGGGCGGCGCGAGCGCGGCGAAGCCCGCCGCCGGGAGGGACGGTGGCCTGGGACGCACCCCCAGAACGGGAGCAGTGGCCATCACCATCCCCGAGAGCTGCAAGCTCACTTATTCGGAGGTGATGGCCAGAGCAAAAGAGAGGGTGGACCTCAAGGCTATCGGGATCGAGTCGGGGGTGCTTCCCAGGCGGTCGAAAACCGGCGGGATCCTCCTGGAGGACAGGGGCACGGGGTGCCAGGAGAAGGCACGGGCCCTCTCCGGGAGGATCGCCGAGGCGCTTGTGGGGACCGGGGTTAAGGTCTCCCAGGCGGTCAAGCGCGGCGAGGTGCGCGTGGCGGGCCTGGACGACTCGGTGTCGCCCGGGGACGTAGCGGCGGCGCTGGCGGCGGCGGGGGGGTGTTCCGCGGCGGAGTTCCGGGTCGGCGAGATCCGCAGACCCGCCTCGGAGCAGGCGCTGGGCTCCTGTTGGGCCCAGGGCCCCCTCGCGGCCGTCAAGAAAGTGTTGGCGGGAGGCCGGCTGCTGGTCGGCTGGTCCTCGGCCCGCGTCGAGGCGCTGAGGGAGCGGCCCCTCCAATGCTTCCGTTGTTTGGAGACGGGGCACACGCGGGCGACATGCAAGAGCGCGGTCGACAGAGGCGCGATGTGCTACCGCTGCGGGGCGGCGGAGCACCGGGCTTCGGCCTGTAAGGCCGCCCCCAGGTGTCCGCTCTGCGCGGACCTGGGGAGACCATCGGGCCATAGATTCGGGGCCAAAGCGTGTGCCCCGGCTCCCAAGAGGGGCCGCGCGGCGACGAAAGAGAAGGGCGCGTCTGGGGCTGCATCCGCGCAGCGGCCGCAGACGGCGCCGGGGGCCCGGACCTCCCAGGGAGGGTACTCTGCAGAGCCCATGTTAGAGTAGGTACTTTTAATCCTACTCCGGTTCTGCAGGCGAACCTCAACCACTCGCGCGCGGCACAGGACCTGTTTGTCCAAGCCGTGCGCGAGTGGGGGGCTGGGCTGGCAGTTGCGGCGGAGCCGTACGCAATCCCCGAACACCCCTTCTGGGTGGGGGACGAGACCGGCTCCGTAGTAATAGTGGCGGGAAGCCGCCCCGGGTCCCCGTCGGTCTCCCTTCTGGAGCGGGGCGAGGGATTCGTGGCGGTGCAATGGGGGGACATCGCGGTTGTCGGGATCTACATCTCGCCGAGCTGTGGCCTCGATCAATTTCGGGGGTTCCTGGGCGGGCTGAACAGCTGCATCGCGCGGTGCAGCGCCCGCCCGGTTCTCGTTTTGGGAGACTTCAATGCCCACGCGGTATCGTGGGGGAGTCCCAGGACGACCACTAGGGGTAGCGAGGTGTTAACCTGGGCGGCCGGCCTGGATCTCCGGTTGATTAACCGGGGATCCACGCCGACGTGCGTGCGTCCGCAGGGGGTCTCGATTGTCGACCTGACATGGGGGACTCCCTCGGCCGTGCGCCGGGTGTCGGGATGGAGGGTGGCCGAGGAGATAGAGATTGCGTCAGACCATACGCCCATCGTCATGGACGTGTGGCCCACCCTCCACGCGCGGGATTCCCGGCCGGGCCGGGGGGACCGACGGCCGCGATGGGCCTTGAAGCGGCTGGACGCGGACGCGTTCGGGGCCGCGGTAGCCGCGGCGACATGGACGGGGCCGGCCCTGTCCGAGCTGGCGCCTGCGCAAGGGGCGAGGCGGCTGCGGGAGGTAATGACGGCGGTGTGCGACACCGCCATGCCCCGCAGCCGGTTCGCCCCCAGGAGGGCGGCGTACTGGTGGTCCGCCGGCATTGCGGAGCTCCGGCGTGCCTGCAATGCCGCGCGGCGTCGGTACGGCCGAGCGCGTAGGAGGCGCGACGACGAGGAGGCGACGGCGAGGCTCGGCGGGGAGTACCGAGCCGCGCTCGGGGTTCTCCGCAGGGCTATCGCGCGGGCCAAGGCCGACGCGTGGTCGGAGCTCGTCGGCACGGTGGACTCCGATCCATGGGGGCGCCCGTACAAGCTTGTCATGAACAAGCTGCGCGCGTGGGCGCCTCCGGTGACGGAGTCAATGGACCCCCACCTGCTCGAGGGAGTGGTGGCGTCCCTCTTCCCGCGAGAGGGGGGACAACTGCGCCGCTACCATTGGGAGCAGGAGCCTCTCTCCTGGTCCGCAGAGTGGGAGGTGTCGGCCGGCGAGCTGGGTGAGGCGATGGCCAGGGCGCGGCGGGTGGGCCGCAAGGCCCCGGGCCCGGACGGGGTGCCGGGCCGCGCGTTGGTCTTGGCCCTGGAGGGGGGACTCGCCGCCGAACTCCGGCAGCTGTATAACGGCTGTCTGAGGGAGGGGGTGTTCCCCACGGAGTGGAAGTCGGGCAGGTTGGTCCTCCTTCCGAAGGGGGGCAAGTCCCGGGACTCGCCCTCAGGGTACCGGCCAATTTGTCTGCTGGACGAGGCGGGGAAGTTGTTCGAGCGCGTACTCGTTGGACGCCTCGTCCGGCACCTGTCGGCGGGAGGGGTCCCCGATCTGAGCGGGGTTCAATTCGGCTTCCGGGAGGGTCTCTCCACCGTCGACGCTATTCGGCGGGTGAGGGCTCTCTCGGAGGCCTGTACGAGGGGGGGCGGTGTTGCGTTGGCGATATCCTTGGATATCGCTAACGCGTTCAACACCGTCCCCTGGGATCGGATAATGGAGGCCCTGGTCTTCCACCGGGTGCCTCTGTATCTCAGAAGGGTGATTGGGAGCTATCTCTCCGACAGGGGTATAGAGTATCCCGGCCGGTACGGGATGGTGCGCAGGGGCGTCGTGCGCGGGGTTCCGCAGGGCTCGGTGTTGGGCCCGTTGCTGTGGAATCTTGCGTACGATCGCGTCCTGCGGGAGGAGATGACTCCCGGGGTCAGCCTGACGTGTTACGCCGACGACACGCTGGTATTGGCCACCGGGAGGTATGCGAAGGAGGCCATCTGCCTGGCGGAGCGCGGCGCGTGGCGCGCGGTGCGCGCGATCCGGTCGCTGGGCCTAGAGGTGTCCGTCGAGAAAACCAGGGCCATGTGGTTTCTCCGCTCGGCCCGGTTGGCGGCGCCTCCCCAGTGCTGGATCTGCGTGGGGGAGGGGATGGTCAAGGTCGGGTCCCAGATGCGGTACCTGGGACTCGAGCTTGACGGCCGGTGGCGTTTTGACCGCCACCTTGAGTCGCTGGCGCCCCGGGCGGAGAGGGCGACCGCTGCGCTCGGTCGCCTTCTCCCGAATCTCGGGGGACCCTGTGGACGGGTGCGTCGTCTGTTCGCGGTGGTGGTGCGAGTTTTGGTCCTGTACGGAGCCCCTGTGTGGGCGCGCGATGTCTTGGCTAGGGGGCGCAGTGGCGGCACACGGTCGCTGCTGCGTCGCATCGAGCGCAGGCTGGCCATTGGCATCGTGCGGGGGTACCGCACCATTTCATACGCGACGGCGATGGTGATGTCGGGGCTGATCCCCCTCGAGCTGGAGGCCCGCGTGTTGGCGGATGTGCATACGCACTCCAGGGAACTCCGGCTCCGGGGGGTGGCCCCGGATCAGGCGCGGCTCATGGTGGATGAGCTCAGGCGACATGCTCGGCGGCACGCAGCCCGGGAGTGGCGCGATAGCCTTCCCGGGACGAGGGAGGGCGAGAGGCGGGCCGTTCGGGCCATCCTCCCGGTGTTCGATCAATGGAACAGGGGATGGATGGGGCATAGGGTCTCCTACCGTGTGACGCAGGTGATGAGCGGGCACGGGTGCTTCGGCGACTACCTGTGTCGCATCGGGAGGGAGACCGAGGAGGCGTGTCACCACTGCGGCGAGCCGCGGGACACGGCGCAACACACTCTGGAGGAGTGTCCGGCATGGGGGGGAGAGCGCCGTGCCCTGCGGCGCGCGGTGGGCCACGACCTCTCGCTCCCGGCTGTCGTCGCTGCGGCAGCCGGTGGCGAGGAGGCGTGGAGGGGGTTCGCTTCCTTCTGCGAGCGGGTTATGCTGCGGAAGGAGGCTGCGGAACGGGATCGGGAGCGTAATCACGATCCCGGCCGAAGGGGGGGGAGGCGGCGCAGGGTACGCCCCGGGGGCGTACCCCCGTTGCGACGCCTCTGACGCGAGCGGGGACGCCCTTGATGATCTCGAGGCGGGGGATCGGATATCCCCTTACACTCGGTCACCAACGGCGTCCCCGGAGGCCGCCGGGCATCTCGAGCGGGGGCTCGGATGCTCATCGGGCGGCCTAACAGGGGGGAAGGCGCCACGTCGTCCGTTGCGTGGTGCCTTCGGATAGAGTAGGTACGGGAGGGGGCCGCGTCCCCCCCTGGGTGGTATGCTAAGGCGGGGGCACACCGGATTGACATGCGCGCGCAGAGCACGGGTGCCCCCAGGAGTCTAGGGACGGACGGGGAGGAGTTAGTGGGTATACTCGGCGTTGCACCAACCAGCCGAGGAGTCCCACATAACCCGGACCACCCCCCCCCCCCCCCGGGGGGGTTCGGGTATCCGTAACGAGATTACCTCCTCGGAAAAAAAAAAAAAAAAAAATTGGATAGTGGATAGGATAGAATAGAAGATAGGATAGGATAGAGGATAGGATAGGATAGAGGATAGGATAGACGATAGGATAGGATAGAGGATATTATAGGATAGAGGATATGATAGGATAGAGGATACGATAGGACAGAGGATTGGATAGGATTGAGGATAGAGGATAGGATAGGATAGAGGATAGGATAGGATAGGGGATATGATAGGGTGGAGGATATGATAGGATAGAGGATTGCATAGGATAGAGTATAGAGGATAGGATAGGATACAGGAAAGGATAGGATTGAGGATAGGATTGGATGCAGGATAGGATAGGATAGAGGATAGGATAGGACAGAGGATAGGATAGGGGATTTCATAGGGTAGAGGATAGGATAGGATAGAAGATAGGATAGGATAGGATAGAGGATAGGATAGGATAGAGGATAGGATAAACGATAGGATAGGATAGAGGATAGGATAGGATAGAGGATAGGATAGGATAGAAAATAGGATAGGGGATTTGATAGGATAGAGGATCAGATAGGATAGAAGATAGGATAGAATAGTGGATCGGATAGGATAGAAGATAGGATAGGATAGAGGAAAGGATAGGATAGAGGATAGGATAGGATAGAGGATAGGATAGGATGGAGGATAGGATAGGATAGAGGATACAGGATAGGATAGGATACAGGAAAGGATAGGATTGAGGATAGGATTGGAAAGAGGATAGGATAGGATAGAGGATAGGATAGGACAGAGGATAGGACAGGATAGACGATAGGATAGGATAGAGGATAGGATAGGATAGAGGATAGGATAGGATAGAGGATTGGATACAGGATAGGATAGGATAGAGGATATTATAGGATAGAGGATATGATTGGATAGAGGATAGGATAGGACAGAGGATTGGATAGGATAGAGGATAGAGGATAGGATAGGATACAGGAAAGGATAGGATAGAGGATAGGATACACGATAGGATAGGATAGAGGATAGGATAGGACAGAGGATTGGATAGGATAGAGGGTAGAGGATAGGATAGGATACAGGAAAGGATAGGATTGAGGATAGGATTGGATAGAGGATAGGATAGGGGATTGGATAGGATAGGATACAGGATAGGTTAGGATAGAGGATAGGATAGAGGATAGGATAGAGGATAGGAAAGGATAGAGGATACGATAGGATAGAGGATAGGAGAGGATAGAGGATAGGATAGAGGATAGGATAGAGGATAGGAAAGGATAGAGGATACGATAGGATAGAGGATAGGAGAGGATAGAGGATAGGATAGGATAGAGGATAGGATAGACGATAGGATAGGATAGAGGATATTATAGGATAGAGGATATGATAGGATAGAGGATACGATAGGACAGAGGATTGGATAGGATTGAGGATAGAGGATAGGATAGGATAGAGGATAGGATAGGATAGGGGATATGATAGGGTAGAGGATATGATAGGATAGAGGATTGCATAGGATAGAGTATAGAGGATAGGATAGGATACAGGAAAGGATAGGATTGAGGATAGGATTGCATGCAGGATAGGATAGGATAGAGGATAGGATAGGACAGAGATAGGATAGGGGATTTCATAGGGTAGAGGATAGGATAGGATAGAAGATAGGATAGGATAGGATAGAGGATAGGATAGGATAGAGGATAGGATAAACGATAGGATAGGATAGAGGATAGGATAGGATAGAGGATAGGATAGGATAGAAAATAGGATAGGGGATTTGATAGGATAGAAGATAGGATAGAATAGTGGATCGGATAGGATAGAAGATAGGATAGGATAGAGGAAAGGATAGGATAGAGGATAGGATAGGATAGAGGATAGGATAGGATGGAGGATAGGATAGGATAGAGGATACAGGATAGGATAGGATACAGGAAAGGATAGGATTGGAAAGAGGATAGGATAGGAAAGAGGATAGGATAGGAAAGAGGATAGGATAGGACAGAGGATAGGACAGGATAGACGATAGGATAGGATAGAGGATAGGATAGGATAGAGGATAGGATAGGATAGAGGATTGGATACAGGATAGGATAGGATAGAGGATATTATAGGATAGAGGATATGATTGGATAGAGGATAGGATAGGACAGAGGATTGGATAGGATAGAGGATAGAGGATAGGATAGGATACAGGAAAGGATAGGATAGAGGATAGGATACACGATAGGATAGGATAGAGGATATGATAGGACAGAGGATTGGATATAATAGAGGATAGAGGATAGGATAGGATACAGGAAAGGATAGGATTGAGGATAGGATTGGATAGAGGATAGGATAGGGGATTGGATAGGATAGGATACAGGATAGGTTAGGATAGAGGATAGGATAGAGGATAGGATAGAGGATAGGAAAGGATAGAGGATAGGATAGGATAGAGGATAGGAGAGGATAGAGGATAGGATAGGATAGAGGATATGATAGGGTAGAGGATACGATAGGATAGATGATACAGGATAGGATAGGATACAGGAAAGGATAGGATTGAGGATAGGATTGGATAGGGGATAGGATAGGATAGAGGATAGGATAGGATAGTGGATAGGATAGGATAGAGGATAGGATAGGATAGAGGATAGAATAGGATAGAGGATATGATAGGGTAGAGAGGATACGATAGGATAGAGGATACAGGATAGGATAGGATACAGGAAAGGATAGGATTGAGGATAGGATTGGATAGGGGATAGGATAGGATAGAGGATAGGATAGACGATAGGATAGAGAATAGGATAGGACAGAGGATAGGATAGGGGATTTGATAGGATAGAGGATAGGATAGGACAGAGGATAGGATAGGATAGAGGATAGGATAGGACAGAGGATTGGATAGGGTAGAGGATAGAGGATAGGATAGGATACAGGAAAGGATAGGATTGAGGATAGGATTGGATAGAGGATAGGATAGGGGATTGGATAGGATAGGATAGAGGATAGGATAGAGGATAGGATAGGATAGAGGATAATACAGGATATACGATAGGATAGGATAGAGGATAGGATAGGATAGAGGATAGAATAGGATAGAGGATTGGATAGAGGATAGGATAGGATAGAGGATAGGATAGGGGATTTGATAGGATAGAGGATAGGATAGGATAGAGGATAGGATAGACGATAGGATAGGATAGAGGATAGGATAGGATAGAGGATAGGATAGGATAGAGGATAGGATAGGATAGAGGATAGGATAGGATAGAGGATAGGATAGGATAGAGGATAGGATAGGATAGAGGATAGGATAGGATAGAGGATAGGATAGGATAGAGGATAGGATAGGATAGAGGATAGGATAGAGGATAGGATGGGATAGAGGATAGGATAGGATAGAGGACAGGATAGGATAGAGGAATGGATAGGATACAGGAAAGGATAGGATTGAGGATAGATGATAGGATAGGATAGAGGATAGGATATTATAGAGGATAGGATAGAGGATAGGATGGGATAGAGGATAGGATAGGATAGAAGATAGGATAGGATAGAGGATAGGATAGGATAGTGGATAGGATAGGATAGAGGATAGGATAGAATAGAGGATAGGATAGAGGATAGGATAGGATAGAGGATAGGATAGGATAGAGGATAGGATAGGGTAGAGGATAGGATAGGATAGAGGATAGGATAGGATGGAGGATAGGATAGGACAGAGGATAGGATAGGGGATTTGATAGGATAGAGGATAGGATACACGATAGGATAGGATAGAGGATAGGATAGGACAGAGGATTGGATAGGATAGAGGATAGAGGATAGGATAGGATACAGGAGAGGATAGGATTGAGGATAGGATTGGATAGAGGATAGGATAGGATAGAGGATAGGATAGGATAGAGGACAGGATAGACGATAGGATAGGATGGAGGATAGGATAGACGATAGGATAGGATAGAGGATAGGATAGGATAGAGGATAGGATAAGATAGAAGATAGGATAGGGGATTTGATAGGATAGAGGATCGGATAGGATAGAAGATAGGATAGGATAGAGGATAGGATAGAGGATAGGATGGGATAGAGGATAGGATAGGATAGAGGACAGGATAGGATAGAGGAATGGATAGGATACAGGAAAGGATAGGATTGAGGATAGATGATAGGATAGGATAGAGGATTGGATAGGATAGAGGATAGGATAGGATGGAGGATAGGATAGGATAGAGGATAGGATAGGATAGAGGATAGGATAGGATAGAGGATAGGATAGGATAGAGGATAGGATAGGATAGAGGATAGGATAGGACAGAGGATAGGATAGGGGATTTGATAGGATAGAGGATAGGATAGGATAGAGGATAGGATACACGATAGGATAGGATAGAGGATAGGATAGGACAGAGGATTGGATAGGATAGAGGATAGAGGATAGGATAGGATACAGGAAAGGATAGGATTGAGGATAGGATTGGATAGAGGATAGGATAGGGGATTGGATAGGATAGGATAGAGGATAGGCTAGGATAGAGGATAGGATAGAGGATAGGATAGAGGATAGGAAAGGATAGAGGATAGGATAGGATAGAGGATTGGATAGGATAGAGGATAGAGGATAGGATAGGATACAGGAAAGGATAGGATTGAGGATAGGATTGGATAGAGGATAGGATAGGGGATTGGATAGGATAGGATAGAGGATAGGCTAGGATAGAGGATAGGATAGAGGATAGGATAGAGGATAGGAAAGGATAGAGGATAGGATAGGATAGAGGATAGGATAGGATCGAGGATAGGATAGGATAGAGGATATGATAGGGTAGAGGATACGATAGGATAGAGGATACAGGATAGGATAGGATACAGGAAAGGATAGGATTGAGGATAGATGATAGTGTGGATAGGGTCTATTTATCGTGAACTAAACTTTGCTGGCGAACTCAATTTAATCTCTATATATACAGGTATCGTTCGCGACTGTACAATTTTATGCGAAGTGTATCTCGCGACGACTTCTGAGTGACTCTTCGAAAGTCCTGTACAACTTAATTCTAACGCCTTCGTTTGCCCTGGTAAAAATCCTAAGCAACCCTGATTGGCTAACCCACGCTTTGGGTCCTTCCAATCAGAGCTGTTCTTTTTCTTCGTCTCACCCCCGTTCCTTCCGCCCTTGGCGTGTTTGTTTTCGGAACGGCGAGGTGATCGGAGAAGATGATGGGACTTTCCTCCGGGCCACTCATGCTTGACCCAAGTGTCGATAGAACGTTGGGTCCGCTTCAAGTGCCCTTCGGTTCGTCTCTTAATTTATGACGGTCTCAGTTTGCTATTGAGGACTTTGGGACAAAACTCTAATAAACATACTTCGACTAGGTCTGGAAAATGTCCACTCAAAAATAGCTTCGTCGAACGAGAGTCGTAAATTGCGTTGGCCGTTTGCACGAAAGAAAGACTCTTTTGTGTGCGTGCGACCGGACGCTACAATAGGATAGGATAGAGGATTGGATAGGATAGAGGATAGGATAGGATGGAGGATAGGATAGGATAGAGGATAGGATAGGATAGAGGATAGGATAGGATAGAGGATAGGATAGGATAGAGGATAGGATAGGATAGAGGATAGGATAGGACAGAGGATAGGATAGGGGATTTGATAGGATAGAGGATAGGATAGGATAGAGGATAGGATACACGATAGGATAGGATAGAGGATAGAATAGACGATAGGATAGGATAGAGGAAAGGATAGGATAGAGGATAGGATAAGATAGAAGATAGGATAGGGGATTTGATAGGATAGAGGATCGGATAGGATAGAAGATAGGATAGGATAGAGGATAGGATAGAGGATAGGATAGGACAGAGGATAGGATAGGGGATTTGATAGGATAGAGGATAGGATAGGATAGAGGATAGGATACACGATAGGATAGGATAGAGGATAGGATAGACGATAGGATAGGATAGAGGATAGGATAGGATAGAGGATAGGATAAGATTGAAGATAGGATAGGGGATTTGATAGGATAGAGGATCGGATAGGATAGAAGATAGGATAGGATAGAGGATAGGATAGAGGATAGGATGGGATAGAGGATAGGATAGGATAGAGGACAGGATAGGATAGAGGAATGGATAGGATACAGGAAAGGATAGGATTGAGGATAGATGATAGGATAGGATAGAGGATTGGATAGGATAGAGGATAGGATAGGATGGAGGATAGGATAGGATAGAGGATAGGATAGGATAGAGGATAGGATAGGATAGAGGATAGGATAGGATAGAGGATAGGATAGGATAGAGGATAGGATAGGACAGAGGATAGGATAGGGGATTTGATAGGATAGAGGATAGGATAGGATAGAGGATAGGATAGGATAGAGGATAGGATAGGATAGAAAATAGGATAGGGGATTTGATAGGATAGAAGATAGGATAGAATAGTGGATCGGATAGGATAGAAGATAGGATAGGATAGAGGAAAGAATAGGATAGAGGATAGGATAGGATAGAGGATAGGATAGGATGGAGGATAGGATAGGATAGAGGATACAGGATAGGATAGGATACAGGAAAGGATAGGATTAAGGATAGGATTGGAAAGAGGATAGGATAGGATAGAGGATAGGATAGGACAGAGGATAGGACAGGATAGACGATAGGATAGGATAGAGGATAGGATAGGATAGAGGATAGGATAGGATAGAGGATTGGATACAGGATAGGATAGGATAGAGGATATTATAGGATAGAGGATATGATTGGATAGAGGATAGGATAGGACAGAGGATTGGATAGGATAGAGGATAGAGGATAGGATAGGATACAGGAAAGGATAGGATAGAGGATAGGATACACGATAGGATAGGATAGAGGATATGATAGGACAGAGGATTGGATATAATAGAGGATAGAGGATAGGATAGGATACAGGAAAGGATAGGATTGAGGATAGGATTGGATAGAGGATAGGATAGGGGATTGGATAGGATAGGATACAGGATAGGTTAGGATAGAGGATAGGATAGAGGATAGGATAGAGGATAGGAAAGGATAGAGGATAGGATAGGATAGAGGATAGGAGAGGATAGAGGATAGGATAGGATAGAGGATATGATAGGGTAGAGGATACGATAGGATAGATGATACAGGATAGGATAGGATACAGGAAAGGATAGGATTGAGGATAGGATTGGATAGGGGATAGGATAGGATAGAGGCTAGGATAGGATAGTGGATAGGATAGGATAGAGGATAGGATAGGATATTGGATAGAATAGGATAGAGGATATGATAGGGTAGAGAGGATACGATAGGATAGAGGATACAGGATAGGATAGGATACAGGAAAGGATAGGATTGAGGATAGGATTGGATAGGGGATAGGATAGGATAGAGGATAGGATAGACGATAGGATAGAGAATAGGATAGGACACAGGATAGGATAGGGGATTTGATAGGATAGAGGATAGGATAGGACAGAGGATAGGATAGGATAGAGGATAGGATAGGACAGAGGATTGGATAGGGTAGAGGATAGAGGATAGGATAGGATACAGGAAAGGATAGGATTGAGGATAGGATTGGATAGAGGATAGGATAGGGGATTGGATAGGATAGGATAGAGGATAGGATAGAGGATAGGATAGGATAGAGGATAATACAGGATATACGATAGGATAGGATAGAGGATAGGATAGGATAGAGGATAGAATAGGATAGAGGATTGGATAGAGGATAGGATAGGATAGAGGATAGGATAGGGGATTTGATAGGATAGAGGATAGGATAGGATAGAGGATAGGATAGACGATAGGATAGGATAGAGGATAGGATAGGATAGAGGATAGGATAGGATAGAGGATAGGATAGGATACAGGAGAGGATAGGATAGAGGATAGGATAGGATAGAGGATAGGATAGGATAGAGGATAGGATAGGATAGAGGATAGGATAGGATAGAGGATAGGATAGACGATAGGATAGGATAGAGGATAGGATAGACGATAGGATAGGATAGAGGATAGGATAGGATAGAGGATAGGATAAGATAGAAGATAGGATAGGGGATTTGATAGGATAGAGGATCGGATAGGATAGAAGATAGGATAGGATAGAGGATAGGATAGGATAGAGGATAGGATAGAGGATAGGATGGGATAGAGGATAGGATAGACGATAGGATAGGATAGAGGATAGGATAGACGATAGGATAGGATAGAGGATAGGATAGGATAGAGGATAGGATAAGATAGAAGATAGGATAGGGGATTTGATAGGATAGAGGATCGGATAGGATAGAAGATAGG
Source organism: Halictus rubicundus (assembly GCF_050948215.1). NCBI lineage: Eukaryota > Metazoa > Arthropoda > Insecta > Hymenoptera > Halictidae > Halictus > Halictus rubicundus. Next base: position 182,779 of record NW_027488732.1, on the reverse strand, counting down.
ATAGGATAGAGGATAGGATAGGATAGAGGAGAGGATAGAGGATAGGATGGGATAGAGGATAGGATAGGATAGAGGACAGGATAGGATAGAGGAATGGATAGGATACAGGAAAGGATAGGATTGAGGATAGATGATAGGATAGGATAGAGGATAGGATATTATAGAGGATAGGATAGAGGATAGGATGGGATAGAGGATAGGATAGGATAGAAGATAGGATAGGATAGAGGATAGGCTAGGATAGTGGATAGGATAGGATAGAGGATAGGATAGAATAGAGGATAGGATAGAGGATAGGATAGGATAGAGGATAGGATAGGATAGAGGATAGGATAGGGTAGAGGATAGGATAGGATAGAGGATAGGATATGATGGAGGATAGGATAGGACAGAGGATAGGATAGGGGATTTGATAGGATAGAGGATAGGATACACGATAGGATAGGATAGAGGATAGGATAGGACAGAGGATTGGATAGGATAGAGGATAGAGGATAGGATAGGATACAGGAGAGGATAGGATTGAGGATAGGATTGGATAGAGGATAGGATAGGATAGAGGATAGGATAGGATAGAGGACAGGATAGACGATAGGATAGGATAGAGGATAGGATAGACGATAGGATAGGATAGTGGATAGGATAGGATAGAGGATAGGATAAGATAGAAGATAGGATAGGGGATTTGATAGGATAGAGGATCGGATAGGATAGAAGATAGGATAGGATAGAGGATAGGATAGAGGATAGGATGGGATAGAGGATAGGATAGGATAGAGGACAGGATAGGATAGAGGAATGGATAGGATACAGGAAAGGATAGGATTGAGGATAGATGATAGGATAGGATAGAGGATTGGATAGGATAGAGGATAGGATAGGATGGAGGATAGGATAGGATAGAGGATAGGATAGGATAGAGGATAGGATAGGTTAGAGGATAGGATAGGATAGAGGATAGGATAGGATAGAGGATAGGATAGGACAGAGGATAGGATAGGGGATTTGATAGGATAGAGGATAGGATAGGATAGAGGATAGGATACACGATAGGATAGGATAGAGGATAGGATAGGACAGAGGATTGGATAGGATAGAGGATAGAGGATAGGATAGGATACAGGAAAGGATAGGATTGAGGATAGGATTGGATAGAGGATAGGATAGGGGATTGGATAGGATAGGATAGAGGACAGGCTAGGATAGAGGATAGGATAGAGGATAGGAAAGGATAGAGGATAGGATAGGATAGAGGATAGGATAGGATAGAGGATAGGATAGGATAGAGGATATGATAGGGTAGAGGATACGATAGGATAGAGGATACAGGAAAGGATAGGATTGAGGATAGATGATAGGATAGGATAGAGGATTGGATAGGATAGAGGATAGGATAGGATGGAGGATAGGATAGGATAGAGGATAGGATAGGATAGAGGATAGGATAGGATAGAGGATAGGATAGGATAGAGGATAGGATAGGATAGAAGATAGGATAGGATAGAGGATAGGATAGGATAGAGGATAGGATAGACGATAGGATAGGATAGAGGATATTATAGGATAGAGGATATGATAGGATAGAGGATACGATAGGACAGAGGATTGGATAGGATTGAGGATAGAGGATAGGATAGGATAGAGGATAGGATAGGATAGGGGATATGATAGGGTAGAGGATATGATAGGATAGAGGATTGCATAGGATAGAGTATAGAGGATAGGATAGGATACAGGAAAGGATAGGATTGAGGATAGGATTGGATGCAGGAAAGGATAGGATTGAGGATAGGATTGGATAGAGGATAGGATAGGGGATTGGATAGGATAGGATAGAGGATAGGCTAGGATAGAGGATAGGATAGAGGATAGGATAGAGGATAGGAAAGGATAGAGGATAGGATAGGATAGATTATAGGATAGGTTAGAGGATATGATAGGGTAGAGGATACGATAGGATAGAGGATACAGGATAGGATAGGATACATGAAAGGATAGGATTGAGGATAGGATTGGATAGGGGATAGGATAGGATAGAGGATAGGATAGGATAGAGGATAGGATAAGATAGAAGATAGGATAGGGGATTTGATAGGATAGAGGATCGGATAGGATAGAAGATAGGATAGGATAGAGGATAGGATAGAGGATAGGATGGGATAGAGGATAGGATAGGATAGAGGACAGGATAGGATAGAGGAATGGATAGGATACAGGAAAGGATAGGATTGAGGATAGATGATAGGATAGGATAGAGGATTGGATAGGATAGAGGATAGGATAGGATGGAGGATAGGATAGGATAGAGGATAGGATAGGATAGAGGATAGGATAGGATAGAGGATAGGATAGGACAGAGGATAGGATAGGGGATTTGATAGGATAGAGGATAGGATAGGATAGAGGATAGGATACACGATAGGATAGGATAGAGGATAGGATAGGACAGAGGATTGGATAGGATAGAGGATAGAGGATAGGATAGGATACAGGAAAGGATAGGATTGAGGATAGGATTGGATAGAGGATAGGATAGGGGATTGGATAGGATAGGATAGAGGATAGGCTAGGATAGAGGATAGGATAGAGGATAGGAAAGGATAGAGGATAGGATAGGATAGATTATAGGATAGGATAGAGGATATGATAGGGTAGAGGATACGATAGGATAGAGTATACAGGATAGGATAGGATACATGAAAGGATAGGATTGAGGATAGGATTGGATAGGGGATAGGATAGGATAGAGGATAGGATAGGACAGAGGATAGGATAGGGGATTTGATAGGATAGAGGATAGGATACACGATAGGATAGGATAGAGGATAGGATAGGACAGAGAATTGGATAGGATAGAGGATAGAGGATAGGATAGGATACAGGAGAGGATAGGATTGAGGATAGGATTGGATAGAGGTTAGGATAGGGGATTGGATTGGATAGGATAGAGGATAGGCTAGGATAGAGGATAGGATAGAGGATAGGATAGGGGATTTGATAGGATAGAGGATAGGATAGGATAGACGATAGGATTGGATAGTGGATAGGATAGGATAGAGGATAGGATAGAATAGAAGATAGGATAGGATAGAGGATAGGATAGGATAGAGGATAGGATAGACGATAGGATAGGATAGAGGATATTATAGGATAGAGGATATGATAGGATAGAGGATACGATAGGACAGAGGATTGGATAGGATTGAGGATAGAGGATAGGATAGGATAGAGGATAGGATAGGATAGGGGATATGATAGGGTAGAGGATATGATAGGATAGAGGATTGCATAGGATAGAGTATAGAGGATAGGATAGGATACAGGAAAGGATAGGATTGAGGATAGGATTGGATGCAGGATAGGATAGGATAGTGGATAGGATAGGACAGAGGATAGGATAGGGGATTTCATAGGGTAGAGGATAGGATAGGATAGAAGATAGGATAGGATAGGATAGAGGATAGGATAGGATAGAGGATAGGATAAACGATAGGATAGGATAGAGGATAGGATAGGATAGAGGATAGGATAGGATAGAGGATAGGATAGGATAGAGGATAGGATAGGATAGAAAATAGGATAGGGGATTTGATAGGATAGAGGATCAGATAGGATAGAAGATAGGATAGAATAGTGGATCGGATAGGATAGAAGATAGGATAGGATAGAGGAAAGGACAGGATAGAGGATAGGATAGGATAGAGGATAGGATAGGATGGAGGATAGGATAGGATAGAGGATACAGGATAGGATAGGATACAGGAAAGGATAGGATTGAGGATAGGATTGGAAAGAGGATAGGATAGGATAGAGGATAGGATAGGACAGAGGATAGGACAGGATAGACGATAGGATAGGATAGAGGATAGGATAGGATAGAGGATAGGATAGGATAGAGGATTGGATACAGGATAGGATAGGATAGAGATATTATAGGATAGAGGATATGATTGGATAGAGGATAGGATAGGACAGAGGATTGGATAGGATAGAGGATAGAGGATAGGATAGGATACAGGAAAGGATAGGATAGAGGATAGGATACACGATAGGATAGGATAGAGGATAGGATAGGACAGAGGATTGGATAGGATAGAGGATAGAGGATAGGATAGGATACAGGAAAGGATAGGATTGAGGATAGGATTGGATAGAGGATAGGATAGGGGATTGGATAGGATAGGATACAGGATAGGTTAGGATAGAGGATAGGATAGAGGATAGGATAGAGGATAGGAAAGGATAGAGGATAGGATAGGATAGAGGATAGGAGAGGATAGAGGATAGGATAGGATAGAGGATAGGATAGACGATAGGATAGGATAGAGGATATTATAGGATAGAGGATATGATAGGATAGAGGATACGATAGGACAGAGGATTGGATAGGATTGAGGATAGAGGATAGGATAGGATAGAGGATAGGATAGGATAGGGGATATGATAGGGTAGAGGATATGATAGGATAGAGGATTGCATAGGATAGAGTATAGAGGATAGGATAGGATACAGGAAAGGATAGGATTGAGGATAGGATTGGATGCAGGATAGGATAGGATAGAGGATAGGATAGGACAGAGGATAGGATAGGGGATTTCATAGGGTAGAGGATAGGATACGATAGAAGATAGGATAGGATAGGATAGAGGATAGGATAGGATAGAGGATAGGATAAACGATAGGATAGGATAGAGGATAGGATAGGATAGAGGATAGGATAGGATAGAAAATAGGATAGGGGATTTGATAGGATAGAAGATAGGATAGAATAGTGGATCGGATAGGATAGAAGATAGGATAGGATAGAGGAAAGGATAGGATAGAGGATAGGATAGGATAGGATGGAGGATAGGATAGGATAGAGGATACAGGATAGGATAGGATACAGGAAAGGATAGGATTGAGGATAGGATTGGAAAGAGGATAGGATAGGATAGAGGATAGGATAGGACAGAGGATAGGACAGGATAGACGATAGGATAGGATAGAGGATAGGATAGGATAGAGGATAGGATAGGATAGAGGATTGGATACAGGATAGGATAGGATAGAGGATATTATAGGATAGAGGATATGATTGGATAGAGGATAGGATAGGACAGAGGATTTTATAGGATAGAGGATAGAGGATAGGATAGGATACAGGAAAGGATAGGATAGAGGATAGGATACACGATAGGATAGGATAGAGGATAGGATAGGACAGAGGATTGGATAGGATAGAGGATAGAGGATAGGATAGGATACAGGAAAGGATAGGATTGAGGATAGGATTGGATAGAGGATAGGATAGAGGATTGGGTAGGATAGGATACAGGATAGGTTAGGATAGAGGATAGGATAGAGGATAGGATAGAGGATAGGAAAGGATAGAGGATAGGATAGGATAGAGGATAGGAGAGGATAGAGGATAGGATAGGATAGAGGATATGATAGGGTAGAGGATACGATAGGATAGATGATACAGGGTAGGATAGGATACAGGAAAGGATAGGATTGAGGATAGGATTGGATAGGGGATAGGATAGGATAGAGGATAGGATAGGATAGTGGATAGGATAGGATAGAGGATAGGATAGGATAGAGGATAGAATAGGATAGAGGATATGATAGGGTAGAGAGGATACGATAGGATAGAGGATACAGGATAGGATAGGATACAGGAAAGGATAGGATTGAGGATAGGATTGGATAGGGGATAGGATAGGATAGAGGATAGGATAGACGATAGGATAGAGGATAGGATAGGACAGAGGATAGGATAGGGGATTTGATAGGATAGAGGATAGGATAGGACAGAGGATAGAGGATAGGATAGGATACAGGAAAGGATAGGATTGAGGATAGGATTGGATAGAGGATAGGATAGGGGATTGGATAGGATAGGATAGAGGATAGGATAGAGGATAGGATAGGATAGAGGATAATACAGGATAGACGATAGGATAGGATAGAGGATAGGATAGGATAGAGGATAGAATAGGATAGAGGATTGGATAGAGGATAGGATAGGGGATTTGATAGGATAGAGGATAGGATAGGATAGAGGATAGGATAGACGATAGGATAGGATAGAGGATAGGATAGGATAGAGGATAGGATAGGATAGAGGATAGGATAGGATACAGGAGAGGATAGGATAGAGGATAGGATAGGGTAGAGGATAGGATAGGATAGAGGATAGAGTAGGATGGAGGATAGGATAGGACAGAGGATAGGATAGGGGATTTGATAGGATAGAGGATAGGATACACGATAGGATAGGATAGATTATAGGATAGGATAGAGGATATGATAGGGTAGAGGATACGATAGGATAGAGGATACAGGATAGGATAGGATACATGAAAGGATAGGATTGAGGATAGGATTGGATAGGGGATAGGATAGGATAGAGGATAGGATAGGATAGAGGATAGGATAAGATAGAAGATAGGATAGGGGATTTGATAGGATAGAGGATCGGATAGGATAGAAGATAGGATAGGATAGAGGATAGGATAGAGGATAGGATGGGATAGAGGATAGGATAGGATAGAGGACAGGATAGGATAGAGGAATGGATAGGATACAGGAAAGGATAGGATTGAGGATAGATGATAGGATAGGATAGAGGATTGGATAGGATAGAGGATAGGATAGGATGGAGGATAGGATAGGATAGAGGATAGGATAGGATAGAGGATAGGATAGGATAGAGGATAGGATAGGACAGAGGATAGGATAGGGGATTTGATAGGATAGAGGATAGGATAGGATAGAGGATAGGATACACGATAGGATAGGATAGAGGATAGGATAGGACAGAGGATTGGATAGGATAGAGGATAGAGGATAGGATAGGATACAGGAAAGGATAGGATTGAGGATAGGATTGGATAGAGGATAGGATAGGGGATTGGATAGGATAGGATAGAGGATAGGCTAGGATAGAGGATAGGATAGAGGATAGGAAAGGATAGAGGATAGGATAGGATAGATTATAGGATAGGATAGAGGATATGATAGGGTAGAGGATACGATAGGATAGAGGATACAGGATAGGATAGGATACATGAAAGGATAGGATTGAGGATAGGATTGGATAGGGGATAGGATAGGATAGAGGATAGGATAGGACAGAGGATAGGATAGGGGATTTGATAGGATAGAGGATAGGATACACGATAGGATAGGATAGAGGATAGGATAGGACAGAGAATTGGATAGGATAGAGGATAGAGGATAGGATAGGATACAGGAGAGGATAGGATTGAGGATAGGATTGGATAGAGGTTAGGATAGGGGATTGGATTGGATAGGATAGAGGATAGGCTAGGATAGAGGATAGGATAGAGGATAGGATAGGGGATTTGATAGGATAGAGGATAGGATAGGATAGACGATAGGATTGGATAGTGGATAGGATAGGATAGAGGATAGGATAGAATAGAAGATAGGATAGGATAGAGGATAGGATAGGATAGAGGATAGGATAGACGATAGGATAGGATAGAGGATATTATAGGATAGAGGATATGATAGGATAGAGGATACGATAGGACAGAGGATTGGATAGGATTGAGGATAGAGGATAGGATAGGATAGAGGATAGGATAGGATAGGGGATATGATAGGGTAGAGGATATGATAGGATAGAGGATTGCATAGGATAGAGTATAGAGGATAGGATAGGATAGAGGATAGGATAAACGATAGGATAGGATAGAGGATAGGATAGGATAGAGGATAGGATAGGATAGAAAATAGGATAGGGGATTTGATAGGATAGAGGATCAGATAGGATAGAAGATAGGATAGAATAGTGGATCGGATAGGATAGAAGATAGGATAGGATAGAGGAAAGGATAGGATAGAGGATAGGATAGGATAGAGGATACAGGATAGGATAGGATACAGGAAAGGATAGGATTGAGGATAGGATTGGAAAGAGGATAGGATAGGATAGAGGATAGGATAGGACAGAGGATAGGATAAGATAGAAGATAGGATAGGGGATTTGATAGGATAGAGGATCGGATAGGATAGAAGATAGGATAGGATAGAGGATAGGATAGAGGATAGGATGGGATAGAGGATAGGATAGGATAGAGGACAGGATAGGATAGAGGAATGGATAGGATACAGGAAAGGATAGGATTGAGGATAGATGATAGGATAGGATAGAGGATTGGATAGGATAGAGGATAGGATAGGATGGAGGATAGGATAGGATAGAGGATAGGATAGGATAGAGGATAGGATAGGATAGAGGATAGGATAGGACAGAGGATAGGATAGGGGATTTGATAGGATAGAGGATAGGATAGGATAGAGGATAGGATACACGATAGGATAGGATAGAGGATAGGATAGGACAGAGGATTGGATAGGATAGAGGATAGAGGATAGGATAGGATACAGGAAAGGATAGGATTGAGGATAGGATTGGATAGAGGATAGGATAGGGGATTGGATAGGATAGGATAGAGGATAGGCTAGGATAGAGGATAGGATAGAGGATAGGAAAGGATAGAGGATAGGATAGGATAGATTATAGGATAGGATAGAGGATATGATAGGGTAGAGGATACGATAGGATAGAGGATACAGGATAGGATAGGATACATGAAAGGATAGGATTGAGGATAGGATTGGATAGGGGATAGGATAGGATAGAGGATAGGATAGGACAGAGGATAGGATAGGGGATTTGATAGGATAGAGGATAGGATACACGATAGGATAGGATAGAGGATAGGATAGGACAGAGAATTGGATAGGATAGAGGATAGAGGATAGGATAGGATACAGGAGAGGATAGGATTGAGGATAGGATTGGATAGAGGTTAGGATAGGGGATTGGATTGGATAGGATAGAGGATAGGCTAGGATAGAGGATAGGATAGAGGATAGGATAGGGGATTTGATAGGATAGAGGATAGGATAGGATAGACGATAGGATTGGATAGTGGATAGGATAGGATAGAGGATAGGATAGAATAGAAGATAGGATAGGATAGAGGATAGGATAGGATAGAGGATAGGATAGACGATAGGATAGGATAGAGGATATTATAGGATAGAGGATATGATAGGATAGAGGATACGATAGGACAGAGGATTGGATAGGATTGAGGATAGAGGATAGGATAGGATAGAGGATAGGATAGGATAGGGGATATGATAGGGTAGAGGATATGATAGGATAGAGGATTGCATAGGATAGAGTATAGAGGATAGGATAGGATACAGGAAAGGATAGGATTGAGGATAGGATTGGATGCAGGATAGGATAGGATAGTGGATAGGATAGGACAGAGGATAGGATAGGGGAATGGATAGGATACAGGAAAGGATAGGATTGAGGATAGATGATAGGATAGGATAGAGGATTGGATAGGGTAGAGGATAGGATAGGATAGAAGATAGGATAGGATAGGATAGAGGATAGGATAGGATAGAGGATAGGATAAACGATAGGATAGGATAGAGGATAGGATAGGATAGAGGATAGGATAGGATGGAGGATAGGATAGGATAGAGGATACAGGATAGGATAGGATACAGGAAAGGATAGGATTGAGGATAGGATTGGAAAGAGGATAGGATAGGATAGAGGATAGGATAGGACAGAGGATAGGACAGGATAGACGATAGGATAGGATAGAGGATAGGATAGGATAGAGGATAGGATAGGATAGAGGATTGGATACAGGATAGGATAGGATAGAGATATTATAGGATAGAGGATATGATTGGATAGAGGATAGGATAGGACAGAGGATTGGATAGGATAGAGGATAGAGGATAGGATAGGATACAGGAAAGGATAGGATAGAGGATAGGATACACGATAGGATAGGATAGAGGATAGGATAGGACAGAGGATTGGATAGGATAGAGGATAGAGGATAGGATAGGATACAGGAAAGGATAGGATTGAGGATAGGATTGGATAGAGGATAGGATAGGGGATTGGATAGGATAGGATACAGGATAGGTTAGGATAGAGGATAGGATAGAGGATAGGATAGAGGATAGGAAAGGATAGAGGATAGGATAGGATAGAGGATAGGAGAGGATAGAGGATAGGATAGGATAGAGGATAGGATAGACGATAGGATAGGATAGAGGATATTATAGGATAGAGGATATGATAGGATAGAGGATACGATAGGACAGAGGATTGGATAGGATTGAGGATAGAGGATAGGATAGGATAGAGGATAGGATAGGATAGGGGATATGATAGGGTAGAGGATATGATAGGATAGAGGATTGCATAGGATAGAGTATAGAGGATAGGATAGGATACAGGAAAGGATAGGATTGAGGATAGGATTGGATGCAGGATAGGATAGGATAGAGGATAGGATAGGACAGAGGATAGGATAGGGGATTTCATAGGGTAGAGGATAGGATACGATAGAAGATAGGATAGGATAGGATAGAGGATAGGATAGGATAGAGGATAGGATAAACGATAGGATAGGATAGAGGATAGGATAGGATAGAGGATAGGATAGGATAGAAAATAGGATAGGGGATTTGATAGGATAGAAGATAGGATAGAATAGTGGATCGGATAGGATAGAAGATAGGATAGGATAGAGGAAAGGATAGGATAGAGGATAGGATAGGATAGGATGGAGGATAGGATAGGATAGAGGATACAGGATAGGATAGGATACAGGAAAGGATAGGATTGAGGATAGGATAGGATAGAGGATAGGATAGGACAGAGGATAGGACAGGATAGACGATAGGATAGGATAGAGGATAGGATAGGATAGAGGATAGGATAGGATAGAGGATTGGATACAGGATAGGATAGGATAGAGGATATTATAGGATAGAGGATATGATTGGATAGAGGATAGGATAGAGGATAGGATAGGATAGAGGATAATACAGGATAGACGATAGGATAGGATAGAGGATAGGATAGGATAGAGGATAGAATAGGATAGAGGATTGGATAGAGGATAGGATAGGATAGAGGATAGGATAAGATAGAAGATAGGATAGGGGATTTGATAGGATAGAGGATCGGATAGGATAGAAGATAGGATAGGATAGAGGATAGGATAGGATAGAGGATAGGATAGAGGATAGGATGGGATAGAGGATAGGATAGGATAGAGGACAGGATAGGATACAGGAATGGATAGGATACAGGAAAGGATAGGATTGAGGATAGATGATAGGATAGGATAGAGGATAGGATATTATAGAGGATAGGATAGAGGATAGGATGGGATAGAGGATAGGATAGGATAGAAGATAGGATAGGATAGAGGATAGGATAGGATAGTGGATAGGATAGGATAGAGGATAGGATAGAATAGAGGATAGGATAGAGGATAGGATAGGATAGAGGATAGGATAGGATAGAGGATAGGTTAGGGTAGAGGATAGGATAGGATAGAGGATATGATAGGGTAGAGGATACGATAGGATAGAGGTTACAGGATAGGATAGGATACAGGAAAGGATAGGATTGAGGATAGGATTGGATAGGGGATATAATAGGATAGAGGATAAGATAGACGATAGGATAGGATAGAGGATAGGATAGGATAGAGGATAGGATAGGACAGAGGATAGGATAGGGGATTTGATAGGATAGAGGATAGGATAGGACAGAGGATAGGATAGGATAGAGGATAGGATAGGACAGAGGATAGGATAGGGGATTTGATAGGATAGAGGATAGGATAGGACAGAGGATTGGATAGGATAGAGGATAGAGGATAGGATAGGATACAGGAAAGGATAGGATTGAGGATAGGATTGGATAGAGGATAGGATAGGGGATTGGATAGGATAGGATACAGGATAGGCTAGGATAGAGGATAGGATAGAGGATAGGATAGAGGATAGGAAAGGATAGAGGATAGGATAGGATAGAGGATAGGATAGGATAGAGGATTGGATAGAATAGAGGATATGATAGGGTAGAGGATACGATCGGATAGAGGATACAGGATAGGATAGGATACAGGAAAGGATAGGATTGAGGATAGGATTGGATAGGGGATAGGATAGGATAGAGGATAGGATAGGACAGAGGATAGGATAGGGGAATTGATAGGATAGAGGATACGATACACGATAGGATAGGATAGAGGATAGGATAGGACAGAGGATTGGATAGGATAGAGGATAGAGGATAGGATAGGATACAGGAAAGGATAGGATTGAGGATAGGATTGGATAGAGGATAGGATAGGGGATTGGATTGGATAGGATAGAGGATAGGCTAGGATAGAGGATAGGATAGAGGATAGGATAGGATAGAGGATTGGATAGGATAGAGGATAGAATAGGATAGAGGATATGATAGGGTAGAGAGGATACGATAGGATAGAGGATACAGGATAGGATAGGATACAGGAAAGGATAGGATTGAGGATAGGATTGGATAGGGGATAGGATAGGATAGAGGATAGGATAGACGATAGGATAGAGGATAGGATAGGACAGAGGATAGGATAGGGGATTTGATAGGATAGAGGATAGGATAGGAAAGAGGATAGGATAGGATAGAGGATAGGATAGGACAGAGGATAGGATAGGGGATTTGATAGGATAGAGGATAGGATAGGACAGAGGATTGGATAGGATAGAGGAGAGAGGATAGGATAGGATACAGGAAAGGATAGGATTGAGGATAGGATTGGATAGAGGATAGGATAGGGGATTGGATAGGATAGGATAGAGGATAGGATAGAGGATAGGATAGACGATAGGATAGGATAGAGGATAGGATAGGATAGAGGATAGTATAGGATAGAGGATAGGATAGGATACAGGAGAGGATAGGATAGAGGATAGGATAGGATAGGATAGAGGATAGGATAGGATACAGGATAGGATAGACGATAGGATAGGATAGAGGATATGATAGGGTAGAGGATACGATAGGATAGAGGATACAGGATAGGATAGAATACAGGAAAGCATAGGATTGAGGATAGGATTGGATAGGGGATAGGATAGGATAGAGGATAGGATAGGATAGTGGATAGGATAGGATAGAGGATAGGATAGGATAGAGGATAGAATAGGATAGAGGATATGATAGGGTAGAGAGGATACGATAGGATAGAGGATACAGGATAGGATAGGATACAGGAAAGGATAGGATTGAGGATAGGATTGGATAGGGGATAGGATAGGATAGAGGATAGGATAGAGGATAGGATAGAGGATAGGATAGGACAGAGGATAGGATAGGGGATTTGATAGGATAGAGGATAGGATAGGACAGAGGATAGGATAGGATAGAGGATAGGATAGGACAGAGGATTGGATAGGGTAGAGGATGGAGGATAGGATAGGATACAGGAAAGGATAGGATTGAGGATAGGATTGGATAGAGGATAGGATAGGGGATTGGATAGGATAGGATAGAGGATAGGATAGAGGATAGGATAGGGGATTGGATAGGATAGGATAGAGGATAGGATAGAGGATAGGATAGGATAGAGGATAGGATAGGATAGAGGATAGGATAGGATAGAGGATAGGATAAGATAGAAGATAGGATAGGGGATTTGATAGGATAGAGGATCGGATAGGATAGAAGATAGGATAGGATAGAGGATAGGATAGGATAGAGGATAGGATAGAGGATAGGATGGGATAGAGGATAGGATAGGATAGAGGACAGGATAGGATAGAGGAATGGATAGGATACAGGAAAGGATAGGATTGAGGATAGATGATAGGATAGGATAGAGGATAGGATATTATAGAGGATAGGATAGAGGATAGGATGGGATAGAGGATAGGATAGGATAGAAGATAGGATAGGATAGAGGATAGGATAGGATAGTGGATAGGATAGGATAGAGGATAGGATAGAATAGAGGATAGGATAGAGGATAGGATAGGATAGAGGATAGGATAGGATAGACGATAGGATAGGATAGAGGATAGGATAGGATAGAGGATAGGATAAGATAGAAGATAGGATAGGGGATTTGATAGGATAGAGGATCGGATAGGATAGAAGATAGGATAGGATAGAGGATAGGATAGGATAGAGGATAGGATAGAGGATAGGATGGGATAGAGGATAGGATAGGATAGAGGACAGGATAGGATAGAGGAATGGATAGGATACAGGAAAGGATAGGATTGAGGATAGATGATAGGATAGGATAGAGGATAGGATATTATAGAGGATAGGATAGAGGATAGGATGGGATAGAGGATAGGATAGGATAGAAGATAGGATAGGATAGAGGATAGGATAGGATAGAGAATAGGATAGGATAGAGGATAGGATAGAGAATAGGATCGGATAGACGATATTATAGGATAGAGTGTACGATATTATAGAGGATAGGATAGGATAGAGGATAGAATAGAGGATAGGATAGGATAGAGGATTGGATACGATAGAGGATAGAGGATAGGATAGGATAGAGGATAGGATAGGGGATTTGATAGGATAGAGGATAGGATAGGATAGAGGATAGGATAGGATAGTGGATAGGATAGGATAGAGGATAGGATAGAATAGAGGATAGGATAGAGGATAGGATAGGATAGAGGATAGGATAGGATAGAGGATAGGATAGGGTAGAGGATAGGATAGGATAGAGGATAGGATAGAATGGAGGATAGGATAGGATAGAGGATAGGATAGGACAGAGGATAGGATAGGGGATTTGATAGGATAGAGGATAGGATAGGATAGAGGATAGGATACACGATAGGATGGGATAGAGGATAGGATAGGACAGAGGATTGGATAGGATAGAGGATAGAGGATAGGATAGGATACAGAAAAGGATAGGATTGAGGATAGGATTGGATAGAGGATAGGATAGGGGATTGGATAGGATAGGATACAGGATAGGCTAGGATAGAGGATAGGATAGAGGATAGGATAGAGGATAGGAAAGATAGAGGATAGGATAGGATAGAGGATAGGATAGGATAGAGGATAGGATAGGATAGAGGATATGATAGGTTAGAGGATACGATAGGATAGAGGATACAGGATAGGATAGAGGATACAGGATAGGATAGGATACAGGAAAGGATAGGATTGAGGATAGGATTGGATAGGGGATATAATAGGATAGAGGATACGATACACGATAGGATAGGATAGAGGATAGGATAGGACAGAGGATTGGATAGGATAGAGGATAGAGGATAGGATAGGATACAGGAAAGGATAGGATTGAGGATAGGATTGGATAGAGGATAGGATAGGGGATTGGATTGGATAGGATAGAGGATAGGCTAGGATAGAGGATACAGGATAGGATAGAGGATACAGGATAGGATAGGATACAGGAAAGGATAGGATTGAGGATAGGATTGGATAGGGGATATAATAGGATAGAGGATACGATACACGATAGGATAGGATAGAGGATAGGATAGGACAGAGGATTGGATAGGATAGAGGATAGAGGATAGGATAGGATACAGGAAAGGATAGGATTGAGGATAGGATTGGATAGAGGATAGGATAGGGGATTGGATTGGATAGGATAGAGGATAGGCTAGGATAGAGGATAGGATAGAGGATAGGATAGGATAGAGGATACAGGATAGGATAGGATACAGGAAAGGATAGGATTGAGGATAGGATTGGATAGGGGATAGGATAGGATAGAGGATAGGATAGACGATAGGATAGAGGATAGGATAGGACAGAGGATAGGATAGGGGATTTGATAGGATAGAGGATAGGATAGGACAGAGGATTGGATAGGATAGAGGAGAGAGGATAGGATAGGATACAGGAAAGGATAGGATTGAGGATAGGATTGGATAGAGGATAGGATAGGGGATTGGATAGGATAGGATAGAGGATAGGATAGACGATAGGATAGGATAGAGGATAGGATAGGATAGAGGATAGGATAGGATAGAGGATAGGATAGGATACAGGAGAGGATAGGATAGAGGATAGGATAGGATAGGATAGAGGATAGGATAGGATACAGGATAGGATAGACGATAGGATAGGATAGAGGATATGATAGGGTAGAGGATACGATAGGATAGAGGATACAGGATAGGATAGAATACAGGAAAGCATAGGATTGAGGATAGGATTGGATAGGGGATAGGATAGGATAGAGGATAGGATAGGATAGTGGATAGGATAGGATAGAGGATAGGATAGGATAGAGGATAGAATAGGATAGAGGATATGATAGGGTAGAGAGGATACGATAGGATAGAGGATACAGGATAGGATAGGATACAGGAAAGGATAGGATTGAGGATAGGATTGGATAGGGGATAGGATAGGATAGAGGATAGGATAGAGGATAGGATAGAGGATAGGATAGGACAGAGGATAGGATAGGGGATTTGATAGGATAGAGGATAGGATAGGACAGAGGATAGGATAGGATAGAGGATAGGATAGGACAGAGGATTGGATAGGGTAGAGGATGGAGGATAGGATAGGATACAGGAAAGGATAGGATTGAGGATAGGATTGGATAGAGGATAGGATAGGGGATTGGATAGGATAGGATAGAGGATAGGATAGAGGATAGGATAGGATAGAGGATAATACAGGATAGACGATAGGATAGGATAGAGGATAGGATAGGATAGAGGATAGAATAGGATAGAGGATTGGATGGAGGATAGGATAGGATAGAGGATAGGTTAGGGGATTTGATAGGATAGAGGATAGGATAGGATAGAGCATAGGATAGACGATAGGATAGGATAGAGGATAGGATAGGATAGAGGATAGGATAGGATAGAGGATAGGATAGGATACAGGAGAGGATAGGATAGAGGATAGGATAGGATAGAGGATAGGATAGGATAGAGGATAGGATAGGATAGAGGATAGGATAGACGATAGGATAGGATAGATGATAGGATAGACGATAGGATAGGATGGAGGATAGGATAGGATAGAGGATAGGATAAGATAGAAGATAGGATAGGATAGGATAGAGGATAGGATAGGATAGAGGATAGGATAGGATAGAGGATAGGATAGGATAGAGGATAGGATAAACGATAGGATAGGATAGAGGATAGGATAGGATAGAGGATAGGATAGGATAGAAAATAGGATAGGGGATTTGATAGGATAGAAGATAGGATAGAATAGTGGATCGGATAGGATAGAAGATAGGATAGGATAGAGGAAAGGATAGGATAGAGGATAGGATAGGATAGAGGATAGGATAGGATGGAGGATAGGATAGGATAGAGGATACAGGATAGGATAGGATACAGGAAAGGATAGGATTGAGGATAGGATTGGAAAGAGGATAGGATAGGATAGAGGATAGGATAGGACAGAGGATAGGACAGGATAGACGATAGGATAGGATAGAGGATAGGATAGGATAGAGGATAGGATAGGATAGAGGATTGGATACAGGATAGGATAGGATAGAGGATATTATAAGATAGAGGATATGATTGGATAGAGGATAGGATAGGACAGAGGATTTTATAGGATAGAGGATAGAGGATAGGATAGGATACAGGAAAGGATAGGATAGAGGATAGGATACACGATAGGATAGGATAGAGGATAGGATAGGACAGAGGATTGGATAGGATAGAGGATAGAGGATAGGATAGGATACAGGAAAGGATAGGATTGAGGATAGGATTGGATAGAGGATAGGATAGAGGATTGGGTAGGATAGGATACAGGATAGGTTAGGATAGAGGATAGGATAGAGGATAGGATAGAGGATAGGAAAGGATAGAGGATAGGATAGGATAGAGGATAGGATAGAGGATAGGATAGGATAGAGGATAATACAGGATAGACGATAGGATAGGATAGAGGATAGGATAGGATAGAGGATAGAATAGGATAGAGGATTGGATAGAGGATAGGATAGGATAGAGGATAGGATAGGGGATTTGATAGGATAGAGGATAGGATAGGATAGAGGATAGGATAGACGATAGGATAGGATAGAGGATAGGATAGGATAGAGGATAGGATAGGATAGAGGATAGGATAGGATACAGGAGAGGATAGGATAGAGGATAGGATAGGATAGAGGATAGGATAGGATAGAGGATAGGATAGGATAGAGGATAGGATAGACGATAGGATAGGATAGAGGATAGGATAGACGATAGGATAGGATAGAGGATAGGATAGGATAGAGGATAGGATAAGATAGAAGATAGGATAGGGGATTTGATAGGATAGAGGATCGGATAGGATAGAAGATAGGATAGGATAGAGGATAGGATAGGATAGAGGATAGGATAGAGGATAGGATGGGATAGAGGATAGGATAGGATAGAGGACAGGATAGGATAGAGGAATGGATAGGATACAGGAAAGGATAGGATTGAGGATAGATGATAGGATAGGATAGAGGATAGGATATTATAGAGGATAGGATAGAGGATAGGATGGGATAGAGGATAGGATAGGATAGAAGATAGGATAGGATAGAGGATAGGATAGGATAGTGGATAGGATAGGATAGAGGATAGGATAGAATAGAGGATAGGATAGAGGATAGGATAGGATAGAGGATAGGATAGGATAGAGGATAGGATAGGGTAGAGGATAGGATAGGATAGAGGATAGAGTAGGATGGAGGATAGGATAGGACAGAGGATAGGATAGGGGATTTGATAGGATAGAGGATAGGATACACGATAGGATAGGATAGAGGATAGGATAGGACAGAGGATTGGATAGGATAGAGGATAGAGGATAGGATAGGATACAGGAGAGGAGAGGATTGAGGATAGGATTGGATAGAGGATAGGATAGGATAGAGGATAGGATAGGATAGAGGATAGGATAGACGATAGGATAGGATAGAGGATAGGATAGACGATAGGATAGGATAGAGGATAGGATAGGATAGAGGATAGGATAAGATAGAAGATAGGATAGGGGATTTGATAGGATAGAGGATCGGATAGGATAGAAGATAGGATAGGATAGAGGATAGGATAGGATAGAGGATAGGATAGAGGATAGGATGGGATAGAGGATAGGATAGGATAGAGGACAGGATAGGATAGAGGAATGGATAGGATACAGGAAAGGATAGGATTGAGGATAGATGATAGGATAGGATAGAGGATAGGATATTATAGAGGATAGGATAGAGGATAGGATGGGATAGAGGATAGGATAGGATAGAAGATAGGATAGGATAGAGGATAGGATAGGATAGAGAATAGGATAGGATAGAGGATAGGATAGAGAATAGGATCGGATAGACGATATTATAGGATAGAGTGTACGATATTATAGAGGATAGGATAGGATAGAGGATAGAATAGAGGATAGGATAGGATAGAGGATTGGATACGATAGAGGATAGAGGATAGGATAGGATAGAGGATAGGATAGGGGATTTGATAGGATAGAGGATAGGATAGGATAGAGGATAGGATAGGATAGTGGATAGGATAGGATAGAGGATAGGATAGAATAGAGGATAGGATAGAGGATAGGATAGGATAGAGGATAGGATAGGATAGAGGATAGGATAGGGTAGAGGATAGGATAGGATAGAGGATAGGATAGAATGGAGGATAGGATAGGATAGAGGATAGGATAGGACAGAGGATAGGATAGGGGATTTGATAGGATAGAGGATAGGATAGGATAGAGGATAGGATACACGATAGGATGGGATAGAGGATAGGATAGGACAGAGGATTGGATAGGATAGAGGATAGAGGATAGGATAGGATACAGAAAAGGATAGGATTGAGGATAGGATTGGATAGAGGATAGGATAGGGGATTGGATAGGATAGGATACAGGATAGGCTAGGATAGAGGATAGGATAGAGGATAGGATAGAGGATAGGAAAGATAGAGGATAGGATAGGATAGAGGATAGGATAGGATAGAGGATAGGATAGGATAGAGGATATGATAGGTTAGAGGATACGATAGGATAGAGGATACAGGATAGGATAGAGGATACAGGATAGGATAGGATACAGGAAAGGATAGGATTGAGGATAGGATTGGATAGGGGATATAATAGGATAGAGGATAGGATAGACGATAGGATAGGATAGAGGATAGGGTAGGATAGAGGATAGGACAGGACAGAGGATAGGATAGGGGATTTGACAGGATAGAGGATAGGATAGGACAGAGGATAGGATAGGATAGAGGATAGGATAGGACAGAGGATAGGATAGGGGATTTGATACGATAGAGGATAGGATAGGACAGAGGATTGGATAGGATAGGGGATAGAGGATAGGATAGGATACAGGAAAGGATAGGATTGAGGATAGGATTGGATAGAGGATAGGATAGGGGATTGGATAGGATAGGATACAGGATAGGCTAGGATAGAGGATAGGATAGAGGATAGGATAGAGGATAGGAAAGGATAGAGGATAGGATAGGATAGAGGATAGGATAGGATAGAGGATAGGATAGGATAGAGGATATGATAGGGTAGAGGATACGATAGGATAGAGGTTACAGGATAGGATAGGATACAGGAAAGGATAGGATTGAGGATAGGATTGGATAGGGGATATAATAGGATAGAGGATAAGATAGACGATAGGATAGGATAGAGGATAGGATAGGATAGAGGATAGGATAGGACAGAGGATAGGATAGGGGATTTGATAGGATAGAGGATAGGATAGGACAGAGGATAGGATAGGATAGAGGATAGGATAGGACAGAGGATAGGATAGGGGATTTGATAGGATAGAGGATAGGATAGGACAGAGGATTGGATAGGATAGAGGATAGAGGATAGGATAGGATACAGGAAAGGATAGGATTGAGGATAGGATTGGATAGAGGATAGGATAGGGGATTGGATAGGATAGGGTACAGGATAGGCTAGGATAGAGGATAGGATAGAGGATAGGATAGAGGATAGGAAAGGATAGAGGATAGGATAGGATAGAGGATAGGATAGGATAGAGGATTGGATAGGATAGAGGATATGATAGGGTAGAGGATACGATCGGATAGAGGATACAGGATAGGATAGGATACAGGAAAGGATAGGATTGAGGATAGGATTGGATAGGGGATAGGATAGGATAGAGGATAGGATAGGACAAAGGATAGGATAGGGGAATTGATAGGATAGAGGATACGATACACGATAGGATAGGATAGAGGATAGGATAGGACAGAGGATTGGATAGGATAGAGGATAGAGGATAGGATAGGATACAGGAAAGGATAGGATTGAGGATAGGATTGGATAGAGGATAGGATAGGGGATTGGATTGGATAGGATAGAGGATAGGCTAGGATAGAGGATAGGATAGAGGATAGGATAGGATAGAGGATTGGATAGGATAGAGGATAGAATAGGATAGAGGATATGATAGGGTAGAGAGGATACGATAGGATAGAGGATACAGGATAGGATAGGATACAGGAAAGGATAGGATTGAGGATAGGATTGGATAGGGGATAGGATAGGATAGAGGATAGGATAGAGGATAGGATAGAGGATAGGATAGGACAGAGGATAGGATAGGGGATTTGATAGGATAGAGGATAGGATAGGACAGAGGATAGGATAGGATATAGGATAGGATAGAGGATAGGATAGGATAGAGGATAATACAGGATAGACGATAGGATAGGATAGAGGATAGGATAGGATAGAGGATAGAATAGGATAGAGGATTGGATGGAGGATAGGATAGGATAGAGGATAGGTTAGGGGATTTGATAGGATAGAGGATAGGATAGGATAGAGCATAGGATAGACGATAGGATAGGATAGAGGATAGGATAGGATAGAGGATAGGATAGGATAGAGGATAGGATAGGATACAGGAGAGGATAGGATAGAGGATAGGATAGGATAGAGGATAGGATAGGATAGAGGATAGGATAGGATAGAGGATAGGATAGGATAGAGGATAGGATAGACGATAGGATAGGATAGATGATAGGATAGACGATAGGATAGGATGGAGGATAGGATAGGATAGAGGATAGGATAAGATAGAAGATAGGATAGGATAGGATAGAGGATAGGATAGGATAGAGGATAGGATAGGATAGAGGATAGGATAAACGATAGGATAGGATAGAGGATAGGATAGGATAGAGGATAGGATAGGATAGAAAATAGGATAGGGGATTTGATAGGATAGAAGATAGGATAGAATAGTGGATCGGATAGGATAGAAGATAGGATAGGATAGAGGAAAGGATAGGATAGAGGATAGGATAGGATAGAGGATAGGATAGGATGGAGGATAGGATAGGATAGAGGATACAGGATAGGATAGGATACAGGAAAGGATAGGATTGAGGATAGGATTGGAAAGAGGATAGGATAGGATAGAGGATAGGATAGGACAGAGGATAGGACAGGATAGACGATAGGATAGGATAGAGGATAGGATAGGATAGAGGATAGGATAGGATAGAGGATTGGATACAGGATAGGATAGGATAGAGGATATTATAAGATAGAGGATATGATTGGATAGAGGATAGGATAGGACAGAGGATTTTATAGGATAGAGGATAGAGGATAGGATAGGATACAGGAAAGGATAGGATAGAGGATAGGATACACGATAGGATAGGATACAGGATAGGATAGGACAGAGGATTGGATAGGATAGAGGATAGAGGATAGGATAGGATACAGGAAAGGATAGGATTGAGGATAGGATTGGATAGAGGATAGGATAGAGGATTGGGTAGGATAGGATACAGGATAGGTTAGGATAGAGGATAGGATAGAGGATAGGATAGAGGATAGGAAAGGATAGAGGATAGGATAGGATAGAGGATAGGATAGAGGATAGGATAGGATAGAGGATAATACAGGATAGACGATAGGATAGGATAGAGGATAGGATAGGATAGAGGATAGAATAGGATAGAGGATTGGATAGAGGATAGGATAGGATAGAGGATAGGATAGGGGATTTGATAGGATAGAGGATAGGATAGGATAGAGGATAGGATAGACGATAGGATAGGATAGAGGATAGGATAGGATAGAGGATAGGATAGGATAGAGGATAGGATAGGATACAGGAGAGGATAGGATAGAGGATAGGATAGGATAGAGGATAGGATAGGATAGAGGATAGGATAGACGATAGGATAGGATAGAGGATAGGATAGACGATAGGATAGGATAGAGGATAGGATAGGATAGAGGATAGGATAAGATAGAAGATAGGATAGGGGATTTGATAGGATAGAGGATCGGATAGGATAGAAGATAGGATAGGATAGAGGATAGGATAGGATAGAGGATAGGATAGAGGATAGGATGGGATAGAGGATAGGATAGGATAGAGGACAGGATAGGATAGAGGAATGGATAGGATACAGGAAAGGATAGGATTGAGGATAGATGATAGGATAGGATAGAGGATAGGATATTATAGAGGATAGGATAGAGGATAGGATGGGATAGAGGATAGGATAGGATAGAAGATAGGATAGGATAGAGGATAGGATAGGATAGTGGATAGGATAGGATAGAGGATAGGATAGAATAGAGGATAGGATAGAGGATAGGATAGGATAGAGGATAGGATAGGATAGAGGATAGGATAGGGTAGAGGATAGGATAGGATAGAGGATAGAGTAGGATGGAGGATAGGATAGGACAGAGGATAGGATAGGGGATTTGATAGGATAGAGGATAGGATACACGATAGGATAGGATAGAGGATAGGATAGGACAGAGGATTGGATAGGATAGAGGATAGAGGATAGGATAGGATACAGGAGAGGAGAGGATTGAGGATAGGATTGGATAGAGGATAGGATAGGATAGAGGATAGGATAGGATAGAGGATAGGATAGACGATAGGATAGGATAGAGGATAGGATAGACGATAGGATAGGATAGAGGATAGGATAGGATAGAGGATAGGATAAGATAGAAGATAGGATAGGGGATATGATAGGATAGAGGATCGGATAGGATAGAAGATAGGATAGGATAGAGGATAGGATAGGATAGAGGATAGGATAGAGGATAGGATGGGATAGAGGATAGGATAGGATAGAGGACAGGATAGGATAGAGGAATGGATAGGATACAGGAAAGGATAGGATTGAGGATAGATGATAGGATAGGATAGAGGATAGGATATTATAGAGGATAGGATAGAGGATAGGATGGGATAGAGGATAGGATAGGATAGAAGATAGGATAGGATAGAGGATAGGATAGGATAGAGAATAGGATAGGATAGAGGATAGGATAGAGAATAGGATCGGATAGACGATATTATAGGATAGAGTGTACGATATTATAGAGGATAGGATAGGATAGAGGATAGAATAGAGGATAGGATAGGATAGAGGATTGGATACGATAGAGGATAGAGGATAGGATAGGATAGAGGATAGGATAGGGGATTTGATAGGATAGAGGATAGGATAGGATAGAGGATAGGATAGGATAGTGGATAGGATAGGATAGAGGATAGGATAGAATAGAGGATAGGATAGAGGATAGGATAGGATAGAGGATAGGATAGGATAGAGGATAGGATAGGGTAGAGGATAGGATAGGATAGAGGATAGGATAGAATGGAGGATAGGATAGGATAGAGGATAGGATAGGACAGAGGATAGGATAGGGGATTTGATAGGATAGAGGATAGGATAGGATAGAGGATAGGATACACGATAGGATGGGATAGAGGATAGGATAGGACAGAGGATTGGATAGGATAGAGGATAGAGGATAGGATAGGATACAGAAAAGGATAGGATTGAGGATAGGATTGGATAGAGGATAGGATAGGGGATTGGATAGGATAGGATACAGGATAGGCTAGGATAGAGGATAGGATAGAGGATAGGATAGAGGATAGGAAAGATAGAGGATAGGATAGGATAGAGGATAGGATAGGATAGAGGATAGGATAGGATAGAGGATATGATAGGTTAGAGGATACGATAGGATAGAGGATACAGGATAGGATAGAGGATACAGGATAGGATAGGATACAGGAAAGGATAGGATTGAGGATAGGATTGGATAGGGGATATAATAGGATAGAGGATAGGATAGACGATAGGATAGGATAGAGGATAGGGTAGGATAGAGGATAGGACAGGACAGAGGATAGGATAGGGGATTTGACAGGATAGAGGATAGGATAGGACAGAGGATAGGATAGGATAGAGGATAGGATAGGACAGAGGATAGGATAGGGGATTTGATACGATAGAGGATAGGATAGGACAGAGGATTGGATAGGATAGGGGATAGAGGATAGGATAGGATACAGGAAAGGATAGGATTGAGGATAGGATTGGATAGAGGATAGGATAGGGGATTGGATAGGATAGGATACAGGATAGGCTAGGATAGAGGATAGGATAGAGGATAGGATAGAGGATAGGAAAGGATAGAGGATAGGATAGGATAGAGGATAGGATAGGATAGAGGATAGGATAGGATAGAGGATATGATAGGGTACAGGATACGATAGGATAGAGGTTACAGGATAGGATAGGATACAGGAAAGGATAGGATTGAGGATAGGATTGGATAGGGGATATAATAGGATAGAGGATAAGATAGACGATAGGATAGGATAGAGGATAGGATAGGATAGAGGATAGGATAGGACAGAGGATAGGATAGGGGATTTGATAGGATAGAGGATAGGATAGGACAGAGGATAGGATAGGATAGAGGATAGGATAGGACAGAGGATAGGATAGGGGATTTGATAGGATAGAGGATAGGATAGGACAGAGGATTGGATAGGATAGAGGATAGAGGATAGGATAGGATACAGGAAAGGATAGGATTGAGGATAGGATTGGATAGAGGATAGGATAGGGGATTGGATAGGATAGGGTACAGGATAGGCTAGGATAGAGGATAGGATAGAGGATAGGATAGAGGATAGGAAAGGATAGAGGATAGGATAGGATAGAGGATAGGATAGGATAGAGGATTGGATAGGATAGAGGATATGATAGGGTAGAGGATACGATCGGATAGAGGATACAGGATAGGATAGGATACAGGAAAGGATAGGATTGAGGATAGGATTGGATAGGGGATAGGATAGGATAGAGGATAGGATAGGACAAAGGATAGGATAGGGGAATTGATAGGATAGAGGATACGATACACGATAGGATAGGATAGAGGATAGGATAGGACAGAGGATTGGATAGGATAGAGGATAGAGGATAGGATAGGATACAGGAAAGGATAGGATTGAGGATAGGATTGGATAGAGGATAGGATAGGGGATTGGATTGGATAGGATAGAGGATAGGCTAGGATAGAGGATAGGATAGAGGATAGGATAGGATAGAGGATTGGATAGGATAGAGGATAGAATAGGATAGAGGATATGATAGGGTAGAGAGGATACGATAGGATAGAGGATACAGGATAGGATAGGATACAGGAAAGGATAGGATTGAGGATAGGATTGGATAGGGGATAGGATAGGATAGAGGATAGGATAGACGATAGGATAGAGGATAGGATAGGACAGAGGATAGGATAGGGGATTTGATAGGATAGAGGATAGGATAGGACAGAGGATAGGATAGGATAGAGGATAGGATAGGAGAGAGGATAGGATAGGGGATTTGATAGGATAGAGGATAGGATAGGACAGAGGATTGGATAGGATAGAGGAGAGAGGATAGGATAGGATACAGGAAAGGATAGGATTGAGGATAGGATTGGATAGAGGATAGGATAGGGGATTGGATAGGATAGGATAGAGGATAGGATAGAGGATAGGATAGACGATAGGATAGGATAGAGGATAGGATAGGATAGAGGATAGGATAGGATAGAGGATAGGATAGGATAGAGGATAGGATAGGATACAGGAGAGGATAGGATAGAGGATAGGATAGGATAGGATAGAGGATAGGATAGGATAGAGGATAGGATAGACGATAGGATAGGATAGAGGATATGATAGGGTAGAGGATACGATAGGATAGAGGATACAGGATAGGATAGAATACAGGAAAGGATAGGATTGAGGATAGGATTGGATAGGGGATAGGATAGGATAGAGGATAGGATAGGATAGTGGATAGGATAGGATAGAGGATAGGATAGGATAGAGGATAGAATAGGATAGAGGATACAGGATAGGATAGGATACAGGAAAGGATAGGATTGAGGATAGGATTGGATAGGGGATAGGATAGGATAGAGGATAGGATAGACGATAGGATAGAGGATAGGATAGGACAGAGGATAGGATAGGGGATTTGATAGGATAGAGGATAGGATAGGACAGAGGATAGGATAGGATAGAGGATAGGATAGGACAGAGGATTGGATAGGGTAGAGGATGGAGGATAGGATAGGATAGAGGATAGGATAAGATAGAAGATAGGATAGGGGATTTGATAGGATAGAGGATCGGATAGGATAGAAGATAGGATAGGATAGAGGATAGGATAGGATAGAGGATAGGATAGAGGATAGGATGGGATAGAGGATAGGATAGGATAGAGGACAGGATAGGATAGAGGAATGGATAGGATACAGGAAAGGATAGGATTGAGGATAGATGATAGGATAGGATAGAGGATAGGATATTATAGAGGATAGGATAGAGGATAGGATGGGATAGAGGATAGGATAGGATAGAAGATAGGATAGGATAGAGGATAGGATAGGATAGAGAATAGGATAGGATAGAGGATAGGATAGAGAATAGGATCGGATAGACGATATTATAGGATAGAGTGTACGATATTATAGAGGATAGGATAGGATAGAGGATAGAATAGAGGATAGGATAGGATAGAGGATTGGATACGATAGAGGATAGAGGATAGGATAGGATAGAGGATAGGATAGGGGATTTGATAGGATAGAGGATAGGATAGGATAGAGGATAGGATAGGATAGTGGATAGGATAGGATAGAGGATAGGATAGAATAGAGGATAGGATAGAGGATAGGATAGGATAGAGGATAGGATAGGATAGAGGATAGGATAGGGTAGAGGATAGGATAGGATAGAGGATAGGATAGAATGGAGGATAGGATAGGATAGAGGATAGGATAGGACAGAGGATAGGATAGGGGATTTGATAGGATAGAGGATAGGATAGGATAGAGGATAGGATACACGATAGGATGGGATAGAGGATAGGATAGGACAGAGGATTGGATAGGATAGAGGATAGAGGATAGGATAGGATACAGAAAAGGATAGGATTGAGGATAGGATTGGATAGAGGATAGGATAGGGGATTGGATAGGATAGGATACAGGATAGGCTAGGATAGAGGATAGGATAGAGGATAGGATAGAGGATAGGAAAGATAGAGGATAGGATAGGATAGAGGATAGGATAGGATAGAGGATAGGATAGGATAGAGGATATGATAGGTTAGAGGATACGATAGGATAGAGGATACAGGATAGGATAGAGGATACAGGATAGGATAGGATACAGGAAAGGATAGGATTGAGGATAGGATTGGATAGGGGATATAATAGGATAGAGGATAGGATAGACGATAGGATAGGATAGAGGATAGGGTAGGATAGAGGATAGGACAGGACAGAGGATAGGATAGGGGATTTGACAGGATAGAGGATAGGATAGGACAGAGGATAGGATAGGATAGAGGATAGGATAGGACAGAGGATAGGATAGGGGATTTGATACGATAGAGGATAGGATAGGACAGAGGATTGGATAGGATAGGGGATAGAGGATAGGATAGGATACAGGAAAGGATAGGATTGAGGATAGGATTGGATAGAGGATAGGATAGGGGATTGGATAGGATAGGATACAGGATAGGCTAGGATAGAGGATAGGATAGAGGATAGGATAGAGGATAGGAAAGGATAGAGGATAGGATAGGATAGAGGATAGGATAGGATAGAGGATAGGATAGGATAGAGGATATGATAGGGTAGAGGATACGATAGGATAGAGGTTACAGGATAGGATAGGATACAGGAAAGGATAGGATTGAGGATAGGATTGGATAGGGGATATAATAGGATAGAGGATAAGATAGACGATAGGATAGGATAGAGGATAGGATAGGATAGAGGATAGGATAGGACAGAGGATAGGATAGGGGATTTGATAGGATAGAGGATAGGATAGGACAGAGGATAGGATAGGATAGAGGATAGGATAGGACAGAGGATAGGATAGGGGATTTGATAGGATAGAGGATAGGATAGGACAGAGGATTGGATAGGATAGAGGATAGAGGATAGGATAGGATACAGGAAAGGATAGGATTGAGGATAGGATTGGATAGAGGATAGGATAGGGGATTGGATAGGATAGGGTACAGGATAGGCTAGGATAGAGGATAGGATAGAGGATAGGATAGAGGATAGGAAAGGATAGAGGATAGGATAGGATAGAGGATAGGATAGGATAGAGGATTGGATAGGATAGAGGATATGATAGGGTAGAGGATACGATCGGATAGAGGATACAGGATAGGATAGGATACAGGAAAGGATAGGATTGAGGATAGGATTGGATAGGGGATAGGATAGGATAGAGGATAGGATAGGACAAAGGATAGGATAGGGGAATTGATAGGATAGAGGATACGATACACGATAGGATAGGATAGAGGATAGGATAGGACAGAGGATTGGATAGGATAGAGGATAGAGGATAGGATAGGATACAGGAAAGGATAGGATTGAGGATAGGATTGGATAGAGGATAGGATAGGGGATTGGATTGGATAGGATAGAGGATAGGCTAGGATAGAGGATAGGATAGAGGATAGGATAGGATAGAGGATTGGATAGGATAGAGGATAGAATAGGATAGAGGATATGATAGGGTAGAGAGGATACGATAGGATAGAGGATACAGGATAGGATAGGATACAGGAAAGGATAGGATTGAGGATAGGATTGGATAGGGGATAGGATAGGATAGAGGATAGGATAGAGGATAGGATAGAGGATAGGATAGGACAGAGGATAGGATAGGGGATTTGATAGGATAGAGGATAGGATAGGACAGAGGATAGGATAGGATAGAGGATAGGATAGAGGATAGGATAGGATAGAGGATAATACAGGATAGACGATAGGATAGGATAGAGGATAGGATAGGATAGAGGATAGAATAGGATAGAGGATTGGATGGAGGATAGGATAGGATAGAGGATAGGTTAGGGGATTTGATAGGATAGAGGATAGGATAGGATAGAGCATAGGATAGACGATAGGATAGGATAGAGGATAGGATAGGATAGAGGATAGGATAGGATAGAGGATAGGATAGGATACAGGAGAGGATAGGATAGAGGATAGGATAGGATAGAGGATAGGATAGGATAGAGGATAGGATAGGATAGAGGATAGGATAGACGATAGGATAGGATAGATGATAGGATAGACGATAGGATAGGATGGAGGATAGGATAGGATAGAGGATAGGATAAGATAGAAGATAGGATAGGATAGGATAGAGGATAGGATAGGATAGAGGATAGGATAGGATAGAGGATAGGATAAACGATAGGATAGGATAGAGGATAGGATAGGATAGAGGATAGGATAGGATAGAAAATAGGATAGGGGATTTGATAGGATAGAAGATAGGATAGAATAGTGGATCGGATAGGATAGAAGATAGGATAGGATAGAGGAAAGGATAGGATAGAGGATAGGATAGGATAGAGGATAGGATAGGATGGAGGATAGGATAGGATAGAGGATACAGGATAGGATAGGATACAGGAAAGGATAGGATTGAGGATAGGATTGGAAAGAGGATAGGATAGGATAGAGGATAGGATAGGACAGAGGATAGGACAGGATAGACGATAGGATAGGATAGAGGATAGGATAGGATAGAGGATAGGATAGGATAGAGGATTGGATACAGGATAGGATAGGATAGAGGATATTATAAGATAGAGGATATGATTGGATAGAGGATAGGATAGGACAGAGGATTTTATAGGATAGAGGATAGAGGATAGGATAGGATACAGGAAAGGATAGGATAGAGGATAGGATACACGATAGGATAGGATACAGGATAGGATAGGACAGAGGATTGGATAGGATAGAGGATAGAGGATAGGATAGGATACAGGAAAGGATAGGATTGAGGATAGGATTGGATAGAGGATAGGATAGAGGATTGGGTAGGATAGGATACAGGATAGGTTAGGATAGAGGATAGGATAGAGGATAGGATAGAGGATAGGAAAGGATAGAGGATAGGATAGGATAGAGGATAGGATAGGATAGAGGATAGGATAGGATACAGGAGAGGATAGGATAGAGGATAGGATAGGATAGAGGATAGGATAGGATAGAGGATAGGATAGACGATAGGATAGGATAGAGGATAGGATAGACGATAGGATAGGATAGAGGATAGGATAGGATAGAGGATAGAATAGGATAG
Source organism: Halictus rubicundus (assembly GCF_050948215.1). Taxonomy (NCBI): domain Eukaryota; kingdom Metazoa; phylum Arthropoda; class Insecta; order Hymenoptera; family Halictidae; genus Halictus; species Halictus rubicundus. Next base: position 151,421 of record NW_027488732.1, on the reverse strand, counting down.
AGGATTGGATAGAGGATAGGATAGGATAGAGGATAGGATAGGGGATTTGATAGGATAGAGGATAGGATAGGATAGAGGATAGGATAGACGATAGGATAGGATAGAGGATAGGATAGGATAGAGGATAGGATAGGATAGAGGATAGGATAGGATACAGGAGAGGATAGGATAGAGGATAGGATAGGATAGAGGATAGGATAGGATAGAGGATAGGATAGACGATAGGATAGGATAGAGGATAGGATAGACGATAGGATAGGATAGAGGATAGGATAGGATAGAGGATAGGATAAGATAGAAGATAGGATAGGGGATTTGATAGGATAGAGGATCGGATAGGATAGAAGATAGGATAGGATAGAGGATAGGATAGGATAGAGGATAGGATAGAGGATAGGATGGGATAGAGGATAGGATAGGATAGAGGACAGGATAGGATAGAGGAATGGATAGGATACAGGAAAGGATAGGATTGAGGATAGATGATAGGATAGGATAGAGGATAGGATATTATAGAGGATAGGATAGAGGATAGGATGGGATAGAGGATAGGATAGGATAGAAGATAGGATAGGATAGAGGATAGGATAGGATAGTGGATAGGATAGGATAGAGGATAGGATAGAATAGAGGATAGGATAGAGGATAGGATAGGATAGAGGATAGGATAGGATAGAGGATAGGATAGGGTAGAGGATAGGATAGGATAGAGGATAGAGTAGGATGGAGGATAGGATAGGACAGAGGATAGGATAGGGGATTTGATAGGATAGAGGATAGGATACACGATAGGATAGGATAGAGGATAGGATAGGACAGAGGATTGGATAGGATAGAGGATAGAGGATAGGATAGGATACAGGAGAGGAGAGGATTGAGGATAGGATTGGATAGAGGATAGGATAGGATAGAGGATAGGATAGGATAGAGGATAGGATAGACGATAGGATAGGATAGAGGATAGGATAGACGATAGGATAGGATAGAGGATAGGATAGGATAGAGGATAGGATAAGATAGAAGATAGGATAGGGGATATGATAGGATAGAGGATCGGATAGGATAGAAGATAGGATAGGATAGAGGATAGGATAGGATAGAGGATAGGATAGAGGATAGGATGGGATAGAGGATAGGATAGGATAGAGGACAGGATAGGATAGAGGAATGGATAGGATACAGGAAAGGATAGGATTGAGGATAGATGATAGGATAGGATAGAGGATAGGATATTATAGAGGATAGGATAGAGGATAGGATGGGATAGAGGATAGGATAGGATAGAAGATAGGATAGGATAGAGGATAGGATAGGATAGAGAATAGGATAGGATAGAGGATAGGATAGAGAATAGGATCGGATAGACGATATTATAGGATAGAGTGTACGATATTATAGAGGATAGGATAGGATAGAGGATAGAATAGAGGATAGGATAGGATAGAGGATTGGATACGATAGAGGATAGAGGATAGGATAGGATAGAGGATAGGATAGGGGATTTGATAGGATAGAGGATAGGATAGGATAGAGGATAGGATAGGATAGTGGATAGGATAGGATAGAGGATAGGATAGAATAGAGGATAGGATAGAGGATAGGATAGGATAGAGGATAGGATAGGATAGAGGATAGGATAGGGTAGAGGATAGGATAGGATAGAGGATAGGATAGAATGGAGGATAGGATAGGATAGAGGATAGGATAGGACAGAGGATAGGATAGGGGATTTGATAGGATAGAGGATAGGATAGGATAGAGGATAGGATACACGATAGGATGGGATAGAGGATAGGATAGGACAGAGGATTGGATAGGATAGAGGATAGAGGATAGGATAGGATACAGAAAAGGATAGGATTGAGGATAGGATTGGATAGAGGATAGGATAGGGGATTGGATAGGATAGGATACAGGATAGGCTAGGATAGAGGATAGGATAGAGGATAGGATAGAGGATAGGAAAGATAGAGGATAGGATAGGATAGAGGATAGGATAGGATAGAGGATAGGATAGGATAGAGGATATGATAGGTTAGAGGATACGATAGGATAGAGGATACAGGATAGGATAGAGGATACAGGATAGGATAGGATACAGGAAAGGATAGGATTGAGGATAGGATTGGATAGGGGATATAATAGGATAGAGGATAGGATAGACGATAGGATAGGATAGAGGATAGGGTAGGATAGAGGATAGGACAGGACAGAGGATAGGATAGGGGATTTGACAGGATAGAGGATAGGATAGGACAGAGGATAGGATAGGATAGAGGATAGGATAGGACAGAGGATAGGATAGGGGATTTGATACGATAGAGGATAGGATAGGACAGAGGATTGGATAGGATAGGGGATAGAGGATAGGATAGGATACAGGAAAGGATAGGATTGAGGATAGGATTGGATAGAGGATAGGATAGGGGATTGGATAGGATAGGATACAGGATAGGCTAGGATAGAGGATAGGATAGAGGATAGGATAGAGGATAGGAAAGGATAGAGGATAGGATAGGATAGAGGATAGGATAGGATAGAGGATAGGATAGGATAGAGGATATGATAGGGTAGAGGATACGATAGGATAGAGGTTACAGGATAGGATAGGATACAGGAAAGGATAGGATTGAGGATAGGATTGGATAGGGGATATAATAGGATAGAGGATAAGATAGACGATAGGATAGGATAGAGGATAGGATAGGATAGAGGATAGGATAGGACAGAGGATAGGATAGGGGATTTGATAGGATAGAGGATAGGATAGGACAGAGGATAGGATAGGATAGAGGATAGGATAGGACAGAGGATAGGATAGGGGATTTGATAGGATAGAGGATAGGATAGGACAGAGGATTGGATAGGATAGAGGATAGAGGATAGGATAGGATACAGGAAAGGATAGGATTGAGGATAGGATTGGATAGAGGATAGGATAGGGGATTGGATAGGATAGGGTACAGGATAGGCTAGGATAGAGGATAGGATAGAGGATAGGATAGAGGATAGGAAAGGATAGAGGATAGGATAGGATAGAGGATAGGATAGGATAGAGGATTGGATAGGATAGAGGATATGATAGGGTAGAGGATACGATCGGATAGAGGATACAGGATAGGATAGGATACAGGAAAGGATAGGATTGAGGATAGGATTGGATAGGGGATAGGATAGGATAGAGGATAGGATAGGACAAAGGATAGGATAGGGGAATTGATAGGATAGAGGATACGATACACGATAGGATAGGATAGAGGATAGGATAGGACAGAGGATTGGATAGGATAGAGGATAGAGGATAGGATAGGATACAGGAAAGGATAGGATTGAGGATAGGATTGGATAGAGGATAGGATAGGGGATTGGATTGGATAGGATAGAGGATAGGCTAGGATAGAGGATAGGATAGAGGATAGGATAGGATAGAGGATTGGATAGGATAGAGGATAGAATAGGATAGAGGATATGATAGGGTAGAGAGGATACGATAGGATAGAGGATACAGGATAGGATAGGATACAGGAAAGGATAGGATTGAGGATAGGATTGGATAGGGGATAGGATAGGATAGAGGATAGGATAGACGATAGGATAGAGGATAGGATAGGACAGAGGATAGGATAGGGGATTTGATAGGATAGAGGATAGGATAGGACAGAGGATAGGATAGGATAGAGGATAGGATAGGAGAGAGGATAGGATAGGGGATTTGATAGGATAGAGGATAGGATAGGACAGAGGATTGGATAGGATAGAGGAGAGAGGATAGGATAGGATACAGGAAAGGATAGGATTGAGGATAGGATTGGATAGGATAGAGGATAGGATAGGATAGAGGATAGGATAGACGATAGGATAGGATAGAGGATATGATAGGGTAGAGGATACGATAGGATAGAGGATACAGGATAGGATAGAATACAGGAAAGGATAGGATTGAGGATAGGATTGGATAGGGGATAGGATAGGATAGAGGATAGGATAGGATAGTGGATAGGATAGGATAGAGGATAGGATAGGATAGAGGATAGAATAGGATAGAGGATACAGGATAGGATAGGATACAGGAAAGGATAGGATTGAGGATAGGATTGGATAGGGGATAGGATAGGATAGAGGATAGGATAGACGATAGGATAGAGGATAGGATAGGACAGAGGATAGGATAGGGGATTTGATAGGATAGAGGATAGGATAGGACAGAGGATAGGATAGGATAGAGGATAGGATAGGACAGAGGATTGGATAGGGTAGAGGATGGAGGATAGGATAGGATACAGGAAAGGATAGGATTGAGGATAGGATTGGATAGAGGATAGGATAGGGGATTGGATAGGATAGGATAGAGGATAGGATAGAGGATAGGATAGGATAGAGGATAATACAGGATAGACGATAGGATAGGATAGAGGATAGGATAGGATAGAGGATAGAATAGGATAGAGGATTGGATAGAGGATAGGATAGGATAGAGGATAGGTTAGGGGATTTGATAGGATAGAGGATAGGATAGGATAGAGCATAGGATAGACGATAGGATAGGATAGAGGATAGGATAGGATAGAGGATAGGATAGGATAGAGGATAGGATAGGATAGAGGATAGGATAGGATACAGGAGAGGATAGGATAGAGGATAGGATAGGATAGAGGATAGGATAGGATAGAGGATAGGATAGGATAGAGGATAGGATAGACGATAGGATAGGATAGATGATAGGATAGACGATAGGATAGGATGGAGGATAGGATAGGATAGAGGATAGGATAAGATAGAGGATAGGATAGAGGAAAGGATGGGATAGAGGATAGGATAGGATAGAGGACAGGATAGGATAGAGGAATGGATAGGATACAGGAAAGGATAGGATTGAGGATAGATGATAGGATAGGATAGAGGATAGGATAGGATAGAAGAGAGGATAGGATAGAGGATAGGATAGGATAGCGGATAGGATAGGATAGACGATAGGATAGGATAGAGGATAGGATAGGATAGAGGATAGGATAGACGATAGGATAGGATAGTGGATAGGATGGGATAGAGGATAGGATAGGGGATTGGATAGGATAGGATTGTAACCGTACATTCCTCTTTCGACTGCGTTGATTGGATCTTTCCCTGTCCCGACGACTCAAGGGTTATTTATATTAAGACACGGGGGCCGGTTACTACCCCCAATTCCCTACGCGTGTAAATTCGCGAAGGAGATGGATTCGTGCCTCCAGGCACTGGAAAGCGGCGAGGTTTGGACGAGACAAATAAAGCTTGTAGACAAATTACTGGTAAAATGGCAGTATATTCTTGGAAGAACTATTTTTGTTTTGACGAGCAATCTCTCCGGTATGCTCGGAGGTGAGCTATTTGTTTACAGGACGACTCGTGATCTGTCCCGACGTACGGGGCAATAAATTCCTCTATGTCGACGCGCTGAATACCGCGGAACGGTAATCCGTACCGAGTTCTCGCAACACGTAAACACGCAATGTACGCCGTGTTACGACGCACGCAGTTCGCTCGCTTTGCCTCTACACCTGGTTCTTTTTTATAAACGATTCTAACGATTTGAATGTGTATCGCGCCTCACTATATGCGAATTCGTGACCTGTCTAACCAACCGTGCACTCGGCCGCGAAAGCGTACGAGTAGTCCGGTTGGAGACACACACTAAAAACCCCTGGCACTCCACGCGACCGAGGAGTTTACTCTTCAGCACGATACGTGGCCTCCGAGCAATCTCCGTATCGGTAGCGGCAGAATGACAAGAATTGTGCACAGTCCGCTCGCTCTAATCCGACCCGTGTGCCTGACGCAGTGACGGTTGAACGACTCGTTTCGACCTCGTAACCGATCGAAGGCGAACCCGTCAGACCACCCAAGTATTTGGCCGAATTCTCGTACAAATAGCCCAAGTGGAGACACACACTAAAAACCCCTGGCACTCCACGCAACTAAGAAGTTTACTCTTCAGCACGATGCGTGGCCTCCGAGCAATCTCCGTGTAAGTAGCGGCAGAATGACAAGGATTGTGCAAGGTTCGGTCGTATCGAATCGACCCGAAGGGAAATTGTGAGTTCGTTCGAACAATCCGTATGCGTACGACGCACTGCACGATTGTGGACTTGTCAGACCGTCCATACACTCGTCCGAATACTCGTACGAGTGGTCTGGATGGAGACGCACAACAAGCCGTAGGTCACGCCACGCTACCAAGGACTACGCTCTTCAGCACGATACGTGGCCTCCGAACGTCTTCCTTGTTGATAGCGGCAGAATGATCACGACCATGCAAATCCCACCGAAGCAGTGCTGGGCATTTCGAACGAGAACCACGAAAATTACGATGACGAAGTGTCCACTCGGTACCACGATTACGACGAAAGATTTATGAATTTTAAATTACCCGTGATAATTCCACAGAACACAAACTGCGTCTTAATGGTCGGCAATGCCACAGCGCAGTTTGCACCTGTGACTCCTCGGTTTGAGGCGCGTACGTGTCGAGGATAGAACAGTCGGTTTGCCTGTTCTATCGGGTCGGTTTTGACCCCTCGATCGCGTACCGTGTTTCGCCGACGGGACACTTCGCGAGACGCGTGCGGCTAGAACCGCTCCCAGATGTAGAGTGATCTATCTGCGGCACGCATCGACCTCCTTCGATCGGTATCGAGTGGGGATCGATGCGTGCGCATTGCGACAAGTGTCGCGATATCTCGCGGTCCTTTTCTCCGTCAGAACTCGCGGGTTACGTCACGGAGCGTTATGGTGGGGTCGACATCGACGTTCAATCTATGGGGTGTATCAATATGCAACCTGTACGGTTACAGGATAGAGGATAGGCTAGGATAGAGGATAGGATAGGATAGCGGATAGGATAGGATAGACGATAGGATAGGATAGGATAGAGGATAGGATAGACGATAGGATAGTATAGTGGATAGGATAGGATAGAGGATAGGATAGGGGATTGGATAGGATAGGATAGAGGATAGGCTAGGATAGAGGATAGGATAGAGGATATTAAAGGATAGAGGATAGGATATGATAGAGGATAGGATAGGGTAGAGGATAGGATAGGATAGAGGATATGATAGGGTAGAGGATACGATAGGATAGAGGATACAGGATAGGATAGGATACAGGAAAGGATAGGATTGAGGATAGGATTGGATAGGGGATAGGATAGGATAGAGGATAGGATAGACGATAGGATAGGATAGAGGATTGCATAGGATAGAGTATAGAGGATAGGATAGGATACAGGAAAGGATAGGATTGAGGATAGGATTGGATGCAGGATAGGATAGGATAGAGGATAGGATAGGACAGAGGATAGGATAGGGGATTTCATAGCGTAGAGGATAGGATAGGATAGAAGATAGGATACACGATAGGATAGGATAGAGGATAGGATAGGACAGAGGATTGGATAGGATAGAGGATAGAGGATAGGATAGGATACAGGAAAGGATAGGATTGAGGATAGGATTGGATAGAGGATAGGATAGGGGATTGGATAGGCTGGGATAGAGGATAGGAAACGATAGAGGATAGGATAGGATAGAGGATAGGATAGGATAGAGGATAGGATAGGATAGAGGATATGATAGGGTACAGGATACGATAGGATACAGGATACAGGATAGGATAGGATACAGGAAAGGATAGGATTGAGGATATGATAGGGTAGAGGATACGATAGGATAGAGGATACAGGATAGGATAGGATACAGGAAAGGATAGGATTGAGGATAGGATTGGATAGGGGATAGGATAGGATAGAGGATAGGATAGACGATAGGATAGGATAGAGGATAGGATAGGATAGAGGATAGGATAGGATAGAGGATAGGATAGGATAGACGATAGGATAGGATAGAGGATAGGATAGGATAGAGGATTGGATAGGATAGAGGATAGGATAGGATAGAGGATAGGGTAGGATAGAGGATAGGATAGGATACAGGATAGGATAGGATAGAGGATAGGATAGAGAATAGGGTAGGATAGAGAATAGGAACGGATAGATGATATTATAGGATAGAGGATATGATATGACAGAGTATACGATATCATAGAGGGTAGGATAGTACAGACGATAGGATAGGGGATTTGATAGGATAGAGGATAGAATAGGATAGAAGATAGGATAGGATAGACGATAGGATAGGATAGAGGATAGGATAGGATAGAAGATAGGATAGAGGATAGGTTAGGGGATTTGATAGGATAGAGGATAGGATAGGATAGAGCATAGGATAGACGATAGGATAGGATAGAGGATAGGATAGGATAGAGGATAGGATAGGATAGAGGATAGGATAGGATACAGGAGAGGATAGGATAGAGGATAGGATAGGATAGAGGATAGGATAGGATAGAGGATAGGATAGGATAGAGGATAGGATAGACGATAGGATAGGATAGATGATAGGATAGACGATAGGATAGGATGGAGGATAGGATAGGATAGAGGATAGGATAAGATAGAAGATAGGATAGGGGATTTGATAGGATAGAGGATCGGATAGGATAGAAGATAGGATAGGATAGAGGATAGGATAGGATAGAGGATAGGATAGAGGAAAGGATGGGATAGAGGATAGGATAGGATAGAGGACAGGATAGGATAGAGGATAGGATAGACGATAGGATAGGATAGAGGATTGCATAGGATAGAGTATAGAGGATAGGATAGGATACAGGAAAGGATAGGATTGAGGATAGGATTGGATGCAGGATAGGATAGGATAGAGGATAGGATAGGACAGAGGATAGGATAGGGGATTTCATAGCGTAGAGGATAGGATAGGATAGAAGATAGGATACACGATAGGATAGGATAGAGGATAGGATAGGACAGAGGATTGGATAGGATAGAGGATAGAGGATAGGATAGGATACAGGAAAGGATAGGATTGAGGATAGGATTGGATAGAGGATAGGATAGGGGATTGGATAGGCTGGGATAGAGGATAGGAAACGATAGAGGATAGGATAGGATAGAGGATAGGATAGGATAGAGGATAGGATAGGATAGAGGATATGATAGGGTACAGGATACGATAGGATACAGGATACAGGATAGGATAGGATACAGGAAAGGATAGGATTGAGGATATGATAGGGTAGAGGATACGATAGGATAGAGGATACAGGATAGGATAGGATACAGGAAAGGATAGGATTGAGGATAGGATTGGATAGGGGATAGGATAGGATAGAGGATAGGATAGACGATAGGATAGGATAGAGGATAGGATAGGATAGAGGATAGGATAGGATAGAGGATAGGATAGGATAGACGATAGGATAGGATAGAGGATAGGATAGGATAGAGGATTGGATAGGATAGAGGATAGGATAGGATAGAGGATAGGGTAGGATAGAGGATAGGATAGGATACAGGATAGGATAGGATAGAGGATAGGATAGAGAATAGGGTAGGATAGAGAATAGGAACGGATAGATGATATTATAGGATAGAGGATATGATATGACAGAGTATACGATATCATAGAGGGTAGGATAGTACAGACGATAGGATAGGGGATTTGATAGGATAGAGGATAGAATAGGATAGAAGATAGGATAGGATAGACGATAGGATAGGATAGAGGATAGGATAGGATAGAAGATAGGATAGAGGATAGGTTAGGGGATTTGATAGGATAGAGGATAGGATAGGATAGAGCATAGGATAGACGATAGGATAGGATAGAGGATAGGATAGGATAGAGGATAGGATAGGATAGAGGATAGGATAGGATACAGGAGAGGATAGGATAGAGGATAGGATAGGATAGAGGATAGGATAGGATAGAGGATAGGATAGGATAGAGGATAGGATAGACGATAGGATAGGATAGATGATAGGATAGACGATAGGATAGGATGGAGGATAGGATAGGATAGAGGATAGGATAAGATAGAAGATAGGATAGGGGATTTGATAGGATAGAGGATCGGATAGGATAGAAGATAGGATAGGATAGAGGATAGGATAGGATAGAGGATAGGATAGAGGAAAGGATGGGATAGAGGATAGGATAGGATAGAGGACAGGATAGGATAGAGGAATGGATAGGATACAGGAAAGGATAGGATTGAGGATAGATGATAGGATAGGATAGAGGATAGGATAGGATAGAGGATAGGATAGGGGATTTGATAGGATAGAGGATCGGATAGGATAGAAGATAGGATAGGATAGAGGATAGGATATTATAGAGGATAGGATAGAGGATAGGATAGGACAGAGGATTGGATAGGATAGAGGATAGAGGATAGGATAGGATACAGGAAAGGATAGGATTGAGGATAGGATAGGATAGGGGATAGGATAGGATAGAGGATAGGATATTACAGAGGATAGGATAGGGGATTTGATAGGATAGAGGATACGATACACGATAGGATAGGATAGAGGATAGGATAGGACAGAGGATTGGATAGTATAGAGGATAGAGGATAGGATAGGATACAGGAAAGGATAGGATTGAGGATAGGATTGGATAGGGGATAGGATAGGATAGAGGATAGGATAGACGATAGGATAGGATAGAGGATAGGATAGGATAGAGGATAGGATAGGATAGAGGATAGGATAGACGATAGGATAGGATAGAGGATAGGATAGGATAGAGGATTGGATAGGATAGAGGATAGGATAGGATAGAGGATAGGGTAGGATAGAGGATAGGATAGGATACAGGATAGGATAGGATAGAGGATAGGATAGAGGATAGGATAGAGAATAGGGTAGGATAGAGAATAGGAACGGATAGATGATATTATGGGATAGAGGATAGGATATGACAGAGTATACGATATCATAGAGGGTAGGATAGGATAGAGCATAGGATAGGGGATTGGATAGGATAGGATAGAGGATAGGCTAGGATAGAGGATAGGATAGAGGATAGGATAGGATAGCGGACAGGATAGGATAGAGGATAGGATAGGATAGATGTTTGGATAGGATACAGGAAAGGATAGGATTGAGGATAGATGATAGGATAGGATAGAAAATTGGATAGGATACAGGATAGGATAGGATAGAGGATAGGATAGGGGATTTGATAGGATAGAGGATAGGATAGGATAGAAGAGAGGATAGGATAGAGGATAGGATAGGATAGCGGATAGGATAGGATAGACGATAGGATAGGATAGGGTATAGGATAGGATAGAGGATAGGATAGACGATAGGATAGGATAGTGGATAGGATACGATAGAGGATAGGATAGGGGATTGGTTAGGATAGGATAGAGGATAGGCTAGGATAGAGGATAGGATAGAGGATATTAAAGGATAGAGGATAGGATATGATAGAGGATAGGATAGGGTAGAGGATAGGATAGGATAGAGGATATGATAGGGTAGAGGATACGATAGGATAGAGGATACAGGATAGGATAGGATACAGGAAAGGATAGGATTGAGGATAGGATTGGATAGGGGATAGGACAGGATAGAGGATAGGATAGACGATAGGATAGGATAGAGGATAGGATAGGATAGAGGATAGGATAGGATAGAGGATTGGATAGGATAGAGGATAGGATAGGATAGAAGATAGGATAGGACAGAGGATAGGAAAGGGGATTTGATAGGATAGAGGATAGGATACACGATAGGATAGGATAGAGGATAGGATAGGACAGAGGATTGGATAGGATAGAGGATAGAGGATAGGATAGGATAGAGGATAGAGGATAGGATAGGATAGAGGATAGGATAGGATAGGGGATATGATAGGGTAGAGGAGATGATAGGATAGAGGATAGGATAGGATAGAGGATTGCATAGGATAGAGTATAGAGGATAGGATAGGATACAGGAAAGGATAGGATTGAGGATAGGATTGGATGCAGGATAGGATAGGATAGAGGATAGGATAGGACAGAGGATAGGATAGGTGATTTCATAGCGTAGAGGATAGGATAGGATAGAAGATAGGATACACGATAGGATAGGATAGAGGATAGGATAGGACAGAGGATTGGATAGGATAGAGGATAGAGGATAGGATAGGATACAGGAAAGGATAGGATTGAGGATAGGATTGGATAGAGGATAGGATAGGGGATTGGATAGGCTGGGATAGAGGATAGGAAACGATAGAGGATAGGATAGGATAGAGGATAGGATAGGATAGAGGATAGGATAGGATAGAGGATATGATAGGGTACAGGATACGATAGGATACAGGATACAGGATAGGATAGGATACAGGAAAGGATAGGATTGAGGATATGATAGGGTAGAGGATACGATAGGATAGAGGATACAGGATAGGATAGGATACAGGAAAGGATAGGATTGAGGATAGGATTGGATAGGGGATAGGATAGGATAGAGGATAGGATAGACGATAGGATAGGATAGAGGATAGGATAGGATAGAGGATAGGATAGGATAGAGGATAGGATAGGATAGACGATAGGATAGGATAGAGGATAGGATAGGATAGAGGATTGGATAGGATAGAGGATAGGATAGGATAGAGGATAGGGTAGGATAGAGGATAGGATAGGATACAGGATAGGATAGGATAGAGGATAGGATAGAGGATAGGATAGAGAATAGGGTAGGATAGAGAATAGGAACGGATAGATGATATTATAGGATAGAGGATATGATATGACAGAGTATACGATATCATAGAGGGTAGGATAGTACAGACGATAGGATAGGGGATTTGATAGGATAGAGGATAGAATAGGATAGAAGATAGGATAGGATAGACGATAGGATAGGATAGAGGATAGGATAGGATAGAAGATAGGATAGAGGATAGGATAGGATAGAGGATATGATAGGGTACAGGATACGATAGGATAGAGGATACAGGATAGGATAGGATACAGGAAAGGATAGGATTGAGGATAGGATTGGATAGGGGATAGGATAGGATAGAGGATAGGATAGGACAGAGGATAGGATAGGGGATTTGATAGGATAGAGGATAGGATACACGATAGGATAGGATAGAGGATAGGATAGGACAGAGGATTGGATAGGATAGAGGATAGAGGATAGGATAGGATACAGGAAAGGATAGGATTGGATAGAGGATAGGATAGGGGATTGGATTGGATAGGATAGAGGATAGGCTAGGATAGAGGATAGGATAGAGGATAGGATAGGATAGAGGATAGGATAGGGGATTTGATAGGATAGAGGATAGGATAGGATAGAGGATAGGATAGGATAGTGGATAGGATAGGATAGAGGATAGGATAGAATAGAAGATAGGATAGGATAGAGGATAGGATAGGATAGAGGATAGGATAGACGATAGGATAGGATAGTGGATCGGATAGGATAGAAGAGAGGATAGGATAGAGGAAAGGATAGGATAGAAGATAGGATAGGGGATTTGATAGGATAGAGGATCAGATAGGATAGAAGATAGGATAGGATAGTGGATCGGATAGGATAGAAGAGAGGATAGGATAGAGGAAAGGATAGGATGGAAGATAGGATAGGATAGAGGATAGGACAGGATAGAGGATAGGATAGGATAGAGGATAGCATAGGATAGACGATAGGATAGGATAGAGGATAGGATAGGATAGAAGATAGGATAGGATAGAGGATAGGATAGGATAGAGGATAGGATAGGATAGAGGATAGGATAGGGGATTTGATAGGATAGAGGATAGGATAGGATAGAAGATAGGATAGGATAGAGGATAGGATAGAGTAGAGGATAGGATAGGATGGAGGATAGGATAGGATAGAGGTTAGGATAGGATAGACGATAGGATAGGAAAGAATATAGGATAGGATAGAGGATAGGATAGGATAGGATAGAGGATAGGATAGGATAGGATAGAGGATAGGATAGGATAGAGGATAGGATAGTACAGAGGATAGGATAGGGGATTTGATAGGATAGACGATAGGATAGGATAGAGGATAGGATAGGATAGAGGATAGGATAGGATAGAGGATAGGATAGGATAGACGATAGGATAGGATAGAGGATAGGATAGGATAGAGGATAGGATAGGATAGAGGATAGGATAGGATACAGGATAGGATAGGATAGAGGATAGGATAGGATAGAGGATAGGATAGGATAGAGGATAGGATAGGATAGAGGATAGGATAGGACAGAGGATAGGATAGGGGATTTGATAGGATAGAGGATAGGATAGGATAGAGGATAGGATACACGATAGGATAGGATACAGGATAGGATAGGACAGAGGATAGGATAGGGGATTTGATAGGATAGAGGATAGGATAGGATAGAGGATAGGATACACGATAGGATAGGATACAGGATAGGATAGGACAGAGGATTGGATAGGATAGAGGATAGGATAGGATAGAAGATAGGATAGGATAGAGGATAGGATTGGATAGAGGATAGGATAGGATAGAGGATAGGGTAGAATAGACGATAGGATATAATAGAGGATAGGATAGGATAGAGGATAGGATAGGACACAGGATTGGATAGGATAGAGGATAGAGGATAGGATAGGATACAGGAAAGGATAGGATAGAGAATAGGATCGGATAGACGACATTATAGGATAAAGTGTACGATATTATAGAGGATAGGATAGGATAGAGGATAGAATAGAGGATAGGATAGGATAGAGGATTGGATAGGATAGAGGATAGGATAGGATAGAGGATAGGATAGGATAGAGGATAGGATAGGACAGAGGATAGGATAGGGGATTTGATAGGATAGAGGATAGGATACACGATAGGATAGGATAGAGGATAGGATAGGACAGAGGATAGGATAGGATAGAGGATAGGATAGGATAGAGGATAGGATAGGACAGAGGATAGGATAGGGGATTTGATAGGATAGAGGATAGGATACACGATAGGATAGGATAGAGGATAGGATAGGACAGAGGATTGGATAGGATAGTGGATAGAGGATAGGATAGGCTACAGGAAAGGATAGGATTGAGGATAGGATTGGATACAGGATAGGATAGGGGATTGGATTGGATAGGATAGAGGATAGGCTAGGATAGAGGATAGGATAGAGGATAGGATAGGATAGAGGATAGGACAGGATTGACGATAGGATAGGATAGAGGATAGGATAGGATAGATGATAGGATAGGATAGAGGATTGGATAGGATAGAGGAGAGGATAGGATAGAGGATTTGATAGGATATAGGATAGGATTGGATAGAGGATAGGCTATACGATAGGATAGGATAGAGGATAGGATAGGGGATTTGATAGGATAGAGGATAGGATAGGATAGAAGATAGGATAGGATAGAGGATAGGATAGGATAGAGGATAGGATAGGATAGAGGATAGGATAGGATAGACGATAGGATAGGATAGAGGATAGGATAGGATAGAAGATAGGATAGGATAGAGGATAGGATAGGATAGGTTAGGATAGAGGATAGGATAGGGGATTTGATAGGATAGAGGATAGGATAGGATAGAAGATAGGATAGGATAGAGGATAGGATAGGATAGAGGATAGTATAGGATAGACGATAGGATAGGATAGAGGATATTATAGGATAGAAGATAAAATAGGATAGAGGATAGGATAGGATAGGATAGCATAGAGGATAGGATAGGGGATTTGATAGGATAGAGGATAGGATAGGATAGAAGATAGGATAGGATAGAGGATAGGATAGGATAGAGGATAGGATAGGATAGAGGATAGGATAGGACAGAGGATAGGATAGGGGATTTGATAGGATAGAGGATAGGATACACGATAGGATAGGATAGAGGATAGGATAGGACAGAGGATAGGATAGGATAGAGGATAGGATAGGATAGAGGATAGGATAGGATAGAGGATAGGATAGTACAGAGGATAGGATAGGGGATTTGATAGGATAGACGATAGGATAGGATAGAGGATAGGATAGGATAGAAGATAGGATAGAGGATAGGATAGGATAGAGGATAGGATAGAGGATAGGATAGGATAGAGGATAGGATAGGATAGAGGATAGGATAGGATACAGGATAGGATAGGATAGAGGATAGGATAGGATAGAGGATAGGATAGGATAGAGGATAGGATAGGATAGAGGATAGGATAGGACAGAGGATAGGATAGGGGATTTGATAGGATAGAGGATAGGATAGGATAGAGGATAGGATACACGATAGGATAGGATACAGGATAGGATAGGACAGAGGATGGGATAGGATAGAGGATAGGATAGGATAGAAGATAGGATAGGATAGAGGATAGGATAGGATAGGATAGGATAGGATAGAGGATAGTATAGGCGATTTGATAGGATAGAGGATAGGATAGGATAGAAGATAGGATAGGATAGAGGATAGGATTGGATAGAGGATAGGATAGGATAGAGGATAGGGTAGAATAGACGATAGGATATAATAGAGGATAGGATAGGATAGAGGATAGGATAGGACACAGGATTGGATAGGATAGAGGATAGAGGATAGGATAGGATACAGGAAAGGATAGGATAGAGAATAGGATCGGATAGACGACATTATAGGATAAAGTGTACGATATTATAGAGGATAGGATAGGATAGAGGATAGAATAGAGGATAGGATAGGATAGAGGATTGGATGGGATAGAGGATAGGATAGGATAGAGGATAGGATAGGATAGAGGAAAGGATAGGATAGAGGATAGGATAGGATAGGGTAGAAGATAGGATAGGATAGAGGATAGGATAGGATAGGATAGGATAGGATAGAGGATAGGATATGGGATTTGATAGGAAATAGGATAGGATAGGATAGAAGATAGGATAGGATAGAGGATAGGATAGGATAGAGGATAGGATAGGATAGAGGATAGGATAGGACAGAGGATAGGATAGGGGATTTGATAGGATAGAGGATAGGATACACGATAGGATAGGATAGAGGATAGGATAGGACAGAGGATAGGATAGGATAGAGGATAGGATAGGATAGAGGATAGGATAGGACAAAGGATAGGATAGGGGATTTGATAGGATAGAGGATAGGATACACGATAGGATAGGATAGAGGATAGGATAGGACAGAGGATTGGATAGGATAGTGGATAGAGGATAGGATAGGCTACAGGAAAGGATAGGATTGAGGATAGGATTGGATAGAGGATAGGATAGGGGATTGGATTGGATAGGATAGAGGATAGGCTAGGATAGAGGATAGGATAGAGGATAGGATAGGATAGAGGATAGGACAGGATTGACGATAGGATAGGATAGAGGATAGGATAGGATAGATGATAGGATAGGATAGAAGATAGGATAGGATAGAGGATAGGATAGGATAGAGAATAGGATAGGATAGAGGATAGGATAGAGGATAGGATAGAGGATAGGATAGAGGATAGGATAGAGAATAGGATCGGATAGACGATATTATAGGATAGAGTGTACGATATTATAGAGGATAGGATAGGATAGAGGATAGAATAGAGGATAGGATAGGATACAGGATAGGAAAGGGGATTTGATAGGATAGAGGATAGGATAGGATAGAGGATAGGATAGGATAGTGGATAGGATAGGATAGAGGAGAGGATAGGATAGAGGATTTGATAGGATAGAGGATAGGATTGGATAGAGGATAGGCTATACGATAGGATAGGATAGAGGATAGGATAGGGGATTTGATAGGATAGAGGATAGGATAGGGGATTTGATAGGATAGAGGATAGGATAGGATAGAGGATAGGATAGGATAGGATAGGATAGGATAGAGGATAGTATAGGCGATTTGATAGGATAGAGGATAGGATAGGATAGAAGATAGGATAGGATAGAGGATAGGATTGGATAGAGGATAGGATAGGATAGAGGATAGGGTAGAATAGACGATAGGATATAATAGAGGATAGGATAGGATAGAGGATAGGATAGGACACAGGATTGGATAGGATAGAGGATAGAGGATAGGATAGGATACAGGAAAGGATAGGATAGAGAATAGGATCGGATAGACGACATTATAGGATAAAGTGTACGATATTATAGAGGATAGGATAGGATAGAGGATAGAATAGAGGATAGGATAGGATAGAGGATTGGATAGGATAGAGGATAGGATAGGATAGAGGATAGGATACGATAGAGGAAAGGATAGGATAGAGGATAGGATAGGATAGGATAGAAGATAGGATAGGATAGAGGATAGGATAGGATAGGATAGGATAGGATAGAGGATAGGATATGGGATTTGATAGGAAATAGGATAGGATAGGATAGAAGATAGGATAGGATAGAGGATAGGATAGGATAGAGGATAGGATAGGATAGAGGATAGGATAGGACAGAGGATAGGATAGGGGATTTGATAGGATAGAGGATAGGATACACGATAGGATAGGATAGAGGATAGGATAGGACAGAGGATAGGATAGGATAGAGGATAGGATATGGGATTTGATAGGAAATAGGATAGGATAGGATAGAAGATAGGATAGGATAGAGGATAGGATAGGATAGAGGATAGGGTAGGATAGAGGATAGGATAGGATACAGGATAGGATAGGATAGAGGATAGGATAGAGGATAGGATAGAGAATAGGGTAGGATAGAGAATAGGAACGGATAGATGATATTATGGGATAGAGGATAGGATATGACAGAGTATACGATATCATAGAGGGTAGGATAGGATAGAGCATAGGATAGGGGATTGGATAGGATAGGATAGAGGATAGGCTAGGATAGAGGATAGGATAGAGGATAGGATAGGATAGCGGACAGGATAGGATAGAGGATAGGATAGGATAGATGTTTGGATAGGATACAGGAAAGGATAGGATTGAGGATAGATGATAGGATAGGATAGAAAATTGGATAGGATACAGGATAGGATAGGATAGAGGATAGGATAGGGGATTTGATAGGATAGAGGATAGGATAGGATAGAAGAGAGGATAGGATAGAGGATAGGATAGGATAGCGGATAGGATAGGATAGACGATAGGATAGGATAGGGTATAGGATAGGATAGAGGATAGGATAGACGATAGGATAGGATAGTGGATAGGATACGATAGAGGATAGGATAGGGGATTGGTTAGGATAGGATAGAGGATAGGCTAGGATAGAGGATAGGATAGAGGATATTAAAGGATAGAGGATAGGATATGATAGAGGATAGGATAGGGTAGAGGATAGGATAGGATAGAGGATATGATAGGGTAGAGGATACGATAGGATAGAGGATACAGGATAGGATAGGATACAGGAAAGGATAGGATTGAGGATAGGATTGGATAGGGGATAGGACAGGATAGAGGATAGGATAGACGATAGGATAGGATAGAGGATAGGATAGGATAGAGGATAGGATAGGATAGAGGATTGGATAGGATAGAGGATAGGATAGGATAGAAGATAGGATAGGACAGAGGATAGGAAAGGGGATTTGATAGGATAGAGGATAGGATACACGATAGGATAGGATAGAGGATAGGATAGGACAGAGGATTGGATAGGATAGAGGATAGAGGATAGGATAGGATAGAGGATAGAGGATAGGATAGGATAGAGGATAGGATAGGATAGGGGATATGATAGGGTAGAGGAGATGATAGGATAGAGGATAGGATAGGATAGAGGATTGCATAGGATAGAGTATAGAGGATAGGATAGGATACAGGAAAGGATAGGATTGAGGATAGGATTGGATGCAGGATAGGATAGGATAGAGGATAGGATAGGACAGAGGATAGGATAGGTGATTTCATAGCGTAGAGGATAGGATAGGATAGAAGATAGGATACACGATAGGATAGGATAGAGGATAGGATAGGACAGAATATTGGATAGGATAGAGGATAGAGGATAGGATAGGATACAGGAAAGGATAGGATTGAGGATAGGATTGGATAGAGGATAGGATAGGGGATTGGATAGGCTGGGATAGAGGATAGGAAACGATAGAGGATAGGATAGGATAGAGGATAGGATAGGATAGAGGATAGGATAGGATAGAGGATATGATAGGGTACAGGATACGATAGGATACAGGATACAGGATAGGATAGGATACAGGAAAGGATAGGATTGAGGATATGATAGGGTAGAGGATACGATAGGATAGAGGATACAGGATAGGATAGGATACAGGAAAGGATAGGATTGAGGATAGGATTGGATAGGGGATAGGATAGGATAGAGGATAGGATAGACGATAGGATAGGATAGAGGATAGGATAGGATAGAGGATAGGATAGGATAGAGGATAGGATAGGATAGACGATAGGATAGGATAGAGGATAGGATAGGATAGAGGATTGGATAGGATAGAGGATAGGATAGGATAGAGGATAGGGTAGGATAGAGGATAGGATAGGATACAGGATAGGATAGGATAGAGGATAGGATAGAGGATAGGATAGAGAATAGGGTAGGATAGAGAATAGGAACGGATAGATGATATTATAGGATAGAGGATATGATATGACAGAGTATACGATATCATAGAGGGTAGGATAGTACAGACGATAGGATAGGGGATTTGATAGGATAGAGGATAGAATAGGATAGAAGATAGGATAGGATAGACGATAGGATAGGATAGAGGATAGGATAGGATAGAAGATAGGATAGAGGATAGGATAGGATAGAGGATATGATAGGGTACAGGATACGATAGGATAGAGGATACAGGATAGGATAGGATACAGGAAAGGATAGGATTGAGGATAGGATTGGATAGGGGATAGGATAGGATAGAGGATAGGATAGGACAGAGGATAGGATAGGGGATTTGATAGGATAGAGGATAGGATACACGATAGGATAGGATAGAGGATAGGATAGGACAGAGGATTGGATAGGATAGAGGATAGAGGATAGGATAGGATACAGGAAAGGATAGGATTGGATAGAGGATAGGATAGGGGATTGGATTGGATAGGATAGAGGATAGGCTAGGATAGAGGATAGGATAGAGGATAGGATAGGATAGAGGATAGGATAGGGGATTTGATAGGATAGAGGATAGGATAGGATAGAGGATAGGATAGGATAGTGGATAGGATAGGATAGAGGATAGGATAGAATAGAAGATAGGATAGGATAGAGGATAGGATAGGATAGAGGATAGGATAGACGATAGGATAGGATAGTGGATCGGATAGGATAGAAGAGAGGATAGGATAGAGGAAAGGATAGGATAGAAGATAGGATAGGGGATTTGATAGGATAGAGGATCAGATAGGATAGAAGATAGGATAGGATAGTGGATCGGATAGGATAGAAGAGAGGATAGGATAGAGGAAAGGATAGGATGGAAGATAGGATAGGATAGAGGATAGGACAGGATAGAGGATAGGATAGGATAGAGGATAGCATAGGATAGACGATAGGATAGGATAGAGGATAGGATAGGATAGAAGATAGGATAGGATAGAGGATAGGATAGGATAGAGGATAGGATAGGATAGAGGATAGGATAGGGGATTTGATAGGATAGAGGATAGGATAGGATAGAAGATAGGATAGGATAGAGGATAGGATAGAGTAGAGGATAGGATAGGATGGAGGATAGGATAGGATAGAGGTTAGGATAGGATAGACGATAGGATAGGAAAGAATATAGGATAGGATAGAGGATAGGATAGGATAGGATAGAGGATAGGATAGGATAGGATAGAGGATAGGATAGGATAGAGGATAGGATAGTACAGAGGATAGGATAGGGGATTTGATAGGATAGACGATAGGATAGGATAGAGGATAGGATAGGATAGAGGATAGGATAGGATAGAGGATAGGATAGGATAGACGATAGGATAGGATAGAGGATAGGATAGGATAGAGGATAGGATAGGATAGAGGATAGGATAGGATACAGGATAGGATAGGATAGAGGATAGGATAGGATAGAGGATAGGATAGGATAGAGGATAGGATAGGATAGAGGATAGGATAGGACAGAGGATAGGATAGGGGATTTGATAGGATAGAGGATAGGATAGGATAGAGGATAGGATACACGATAGGATAGGATACAGGATAGGATAGGACAGAGGATAGGATAGGGGATTTGATAGGATAGAGGATAGGATAGGATAGAGGATAGGATACACGATAGGATAGGATACAGGATAGGATAGGACAGAGGATTGGATAGGATAGAGGATAGGATAGGATAGAAGATAGGATAGGATAGAGGATAGGATTGGATAGAGGATAGGATAGGATAGAGGATAGGGTAGAATAGACGATAGGATATAATAGAGGATAGGATAGGATAGAGGATAGGATAGGACACAGGATTGGATAGGATAGAGGATAGAGGATAGGATAGGATACAGGAAAGGATAGGATAGAGAATAGGATCGGATAGACGACATTATAGGATAAAGTGTACGATATTATAGAGGATAGGATAGGATAGAGGATAGAATAGAGGATAGGATAGGATAGAGGATTGGATAGGATAGAGGATAGGATAGGATAGAGGATAGGATAGGATAGAGGATAGGATAGGACAGAGGATAGGATAGGGGATTTGATAGGATAGAGGATAGGATACACGATAGGATAGGATAGAGGATAGGATAGGACAGAGGATAGGATAGGATAGAGGATAGGATAGGATAGAGGATAGGATAGGACAGAGGATAGGATAGTGGATTTGATAGGATAGAGGATAGGATACACGATAGGATAGGATAGAGGATAGGATAGGACAGAGGATTGGATAGGATAGTGGATAGAGGATAGGATAGGCTACAGGAAAGGATAGGATTGAGGATAGGATTGGATACAGGATAGGATAGGGGATTGGATTGGATAGGATAGAGGATAGGCTAGGATAGAGGATAGGATAGAGGATAGGATAGGATAGAGGGTAGGACAGGATTGACGATAGGATAGGATAGAGGATAGGATAGGATAGATGATAGGATAGGATAGAGGATTGGATAGGATAGAGGAGAGGATAGGATAGAGGATTTGATAGGATATAGGATAGGATTGGATAGAGGATAGGCTATACGATAGGATAGGATAGAGGATAGGATAGGGGATTTGATAGGATAGAGGATAGGATAGGATAGAAGATAGGATAGGATAGAGGATAGGATAGGATAGAGGATAGGATAGGATAGAGGATAGGATAGGATAGACGATAGGATAGGATAGAGGATAGGATAGGATAGAAGATAGGATAGGATAGAGGATAGGATAGGATAGGTTAGGATAGAGGATAGGATAGGGGATTTGATAGGATAGAGGATAGGATAGGATAGAAGATAGGATAGGATAGAGGATAGGATAGGATAGAGGATAGTATAGGATAGACGATAGGATAGGATAGAGGATATTATAGGATAGAAGATAAAATAGGATAGAGGATAGGATAGGATAGGATAGCATAGAGGATAGGATAGGGGATTTGATAGGATAGAGGATAGGATAGGATAGAAGATAGGATAGGATAGAGGATAGGATAGGATAGAGGATAGGATAGGATAGAGGATAGGATAGGACAGAGGATAGGATAGGGGATTTGATAGGATAGAGGATAGGATACACGATAGGATAGGATAGAGGATAGGATAGGACAGAGGATAGGATAGGATAGAGGATAGGATAGGATAGAGGATAGGATAGGACAGAGGAAAGGATAGGGGATTTGATAGGATAGAGGATAGGATACACGATAGGATAGGATAGAGGATAGGATAGGACAGAGGATTGGATAGGATAGAGGATAGAGGATAGGATAGGATACAGGAAAGGATAGGATACAGGAAAGGATAGGATTGAGGATAGGATTGGATAGGGGATAGGATAGGGGATAGGCTAGGATAGAGGATAGGATAGAGGATAGGATAGGATAGAGGATAGGATAGGATAGAGGATAGGATAGGATAGAGGATAGGATAGGACAGAGGATAGGATAGGGGATTTGATAGGATAGAGGATAGGATAGGATAGAAGATAGGATAGGATAGAGGATAGGATAGGATAGAGGATAGGATAGGATAGAGGATAGGATAGGACAGAGGATAGGATAGGGGATTTGATAGGATAGAGGATAGGATACACGATAGGATAGGATAGAGGATAGGATAGGACAGAGGATAGGATAGGATAGAGGATAGGATAGAGGATTTGATAGGATAGAGGATAGAGGATAGGATAGGATACAGGAAAGGATAGGATTGAGGATAGGATTGGATAGAGGATAGGATAGGGGATTGGATTGGATAGGATAGGGGATAGGCTAGGATAGAGGATAGGATAGAGGATAGGATAGGATAGAGGATAGGACAGGATTGACGATAGGATAGGATAGAGGATATGATAGGACAGAGGATAGGACAGGATAGAGGATTGGATAGGATCGAGGAGAGGATAGGATAGAGGATTTGATAGGATAGAGGATAGAATAGGATAGAGGATAGGATTGGATAGAGGATAGGATAGACGCTAGGATAGGATAGAGGATAGGATAGGGGATTTGATAGGATAGAGGATAGGATAGGATAGATGATAGGATAGGATAGAGGATAGGATAGGATAGGATAGGATAGGATAGAGGATAGGATATGGGATTTGATAGGAAAGAGGATAGGATAGGATAGAAGATAGGATAGGATAGAGGATAGGATAGGATAGAGGATAGGATAGGATAGAGGATAGGATAGGACAGAGGATAGGATAGGGGATTTGATAGGATAGAGGATAGGATACACGATAGGATAGGATAGAGGATAGGATAGGACAGAGGATAGGATAGGATAGAGGATAGGATAGGATAGAGGATAGGATAGGACAGAGGATAGGATAGGGGATTTGATAGGATAGAGGATAGGATAGAGGATAGGATAGGATAGAGGATAGGACAGGATTGACGATAGGATAGGATAGAGGATAGGATAGGATAGAGGATAGGACAGGATAGAGGATTGGATAGGATCGAGGAGAGGATAGGATAGAGGATTTGATAGGATAGAGGATAGAATAGGATAGAGGACAGGATTGGATAGAGGATAGGATAGACGCTAGGATAGGATAGAGGATAGGATAGGGGATTTGATAGGATAGAGGATAGGATAGGATAGAAGATAGGATAGGATAGACGATAGGATAGGATAGAGGATAGGATAGGATAGAGGAAAGGATAGGATAGAGGATAGGATAGGATAGATGATAGGATAGGATAGAGGATAGGATAGGATAGGATAGGATAGGATAGAGGATAGGATATGGGATTTGATAGGAAAGAGGATAGGATAGGATAGAAGATAGGATAGGATAGAGGATAGGATAGGATAGAGGATAGGATAGGATAGGATAGAGGATAGGATAGGATAGAGGATAGGATAGTACAGAGGATAGGATAGGGGATTTGATAGGATAGACGATAGGATAGGATAGAGGATAGGATAGGATAGAAGATAGGATAGAGGATAGGATAGGATAGAGGATAGGATAGAGGATAGGATAGGATAGAGGATAGGATAGGATAGAGGATAGGATAGGATACAGGATAGGATAGGATAGAGGATAGGATAGGATTGAGGATAGGATAGGATAGAGGATAGGATAGGATAGAGGATAGGATAGGACAGAGGATAGGATAGGGGATTTGATAGGATAGAGGATAGGATAGGATAGAGGATAGGATACACGATAGGATAGGATACAGGATAGGATAGGACAGAGGATTGGATAGGATAGAGGATTGAGGATAGGATAGGATACAGGAAAGGATAGGATTGAGGATAGGATAGGATAGAGGATAGGATAGGGGATTTGATAGGATAGAGGATAGGATAGGATAGAGGATAGGATAGGATAGTGGATAGGATACAGGATACAGGATAGGATAGGATACAGGAAAGGATAGGATTGAGGATAGGATTGGATAGAGGATAGGATAGGGGATTGGATAGGATAGGATAGAGGATAGGCTAGGATAGAGGATAGGATAGAGGATAGGATAGGATAGAGGATAATACAGGATAGACGATAGGATAGGATAGAGGATAGGATAGGATAGAGGATAGAATAGGATAGAGGATTGGATAGAGGATAGGATAGGATAGAGGATAGGATAGGGGATTTGATAGGATAGAGGATAGGATAGGATAGAGGATAGGATAGACGATAGGATAGGATAGAGGATAGGATAGGATAGAGGATAGGATAGGATACAGGAGAGGATAGGATAGAGGATAGGATAGGATAGAGGATAGGATAGGATAGAGGATAGGATAGACGATAGGTGAGAATAGAGGGTAGGATAGACGATAGGATAGGATAGAGGATAGGATAGGATAGAGGATAGGATAGGATAGAGGATAGGATAGGATAGAGGACAGGATAGGATAGAGGAATGGATAGGATACAGGAAAGGATAGGATTGAGGATATGATAGGGTAGAGGATACGATAGGATAGAGGATACAGGATAGGATAGGATACAGGAAAGGATAGGATTGAGGATAGGATTGGATAGGGGATAGGATAGGATAGAGGATAGGATAGACGATAGGATAGGATAGAGGATAGGATAGGATAGAGGATAGGATAGGATAGAGGATAGGATTGGATAGACGATAGGATAGGATAGAGGATAGGATAGGATAGAGGATTGGATAGGATAGAGGATAGGATAGGATAGAGGATAGGGTAGGATAGAGGATAGGATAGGATACAGGATAGGATAGGATAGAGGATAGGATAGAGGATAGGATAGAGAATAGGGTAGGATAGAGAATAGGAACGGATAGATGATATTATAGGATAGAGGATATGATATGACAGAGTATACGATATCATAGAGGGTAGGATAGTACAGACGATAGGATAGGGGATTTGATAGGATAGAGGATAGGATAGGATAGAAGATAGGATAGGATAGACGACAGGATAGGATAGAGGATAGGATAGGATAGAAGATAGGATAGAGGATAGGATAGGATAGAGGATAGGATACAGGAAAGGATAGGATTGAGGATAGGATTGGATAGAGGATAGGATAGGGGATTGGATAGGATAGGATAGAGGATAGGCTAGGAAAGAGGATAGGAAAGGATAGAGGATAGGATAGGATAGAGGATAGGATAGGATAGAGGATAGGATAGGATAGAGGATATGATAGGGTACAGGATACGATAGGATAGAGGATACAGGATAGGATAGGATACAGGAAAGGATAGGTTTGAGGATAGGATTGGATAGGGGATAGGATAGGATAGGGGATAGGATAGGACAGAGGATAGGATAGGGGATTTGATAGGATAGAGGATAGGATACACGATAGGATAGGATAGAGGATAGGATAGGACAGAGGATTGGATAGGATAGAGGATAGAGGATAGGATAGGATACAGGAAAGGATAGGATTGGATAGAGGGTAGGATAGGGGATTGGATTGGATAGGATAGAGGATAGGCTAGGATAGAGGATAGGATAGAGGATAGGATAGGATAGAGTATAGGATAGGGGATTTGATAGGATAGAGGATAGGATAGGATAGAGGATAGGATAGGATAGTGGATAGGATAGGATAGAGGATAGGATGGAATAGAAGATAGGATAGGATAGAGGATAGGATAGGATAGAGGATAGGATAGACGATAGGATAGGGTAGAGGATAGGATAGGATAGAAGATAGGATAGGGGATTTGATAGGATAGAGGATCAGATAGGATAGAAGATAGGATAGGATAGTGGATCGGATAGGATAGAAGAGAGGATAGGATAGAGGAAAGGATAGGATGGAAGATAGGATAGGATAGAGGATAGGACAGGATAGAGGATAGGATAGGATAGAGGATAGCATAGGATAGACGATAGGATAGGATAGAGGATAGGATAGGATAGAAGATAGGATAGAAGATAGGATAGGATAGAGGATAGGATAGGATAGAGGATAGGATAGGATAGAGGATAGGATAGTACAGAGGATAGGATAGGGGATTTGATAGGATAGACGATAGGATAGGATAGAGGATAGGATAGGATAGAAGATAGGATAGAGGATAGGATAGGATAGAGGATAGGATAGAGGATAGGATAGGATAGAGGATAGGATAGGATAGAGGATAGGATAGGATACAGGATAGGATAGGATAGAGGATAGGATAGGATAGAGGATAGGATAGGATAGAGGATAGGATAGGATAGAGGATAGGATAGGACAGAGGATAGGATAGGGGATTTGATAGGATAGAGGATAGGATAGGATAGAGGATAGGATACACGATAGGATAGGATACAGGATAGGATAGGACAGAGGATGGGATAGGATAGAGGATAGGATAGGATAGAAGATAGGATAGGATAGAGGATAGGATAGGATAGGATAGGATAGGATAGAGGATAGTATAGGCGATTTGATAGGATAGAGGATAGGATAGGATAGAAGATAGGATAGGATAGAGGATAGGATTGGATAGAGGATAGGATAGGATAGAGGATAGGGTAGAATAGACGATAGGATATAATAGAGGATAGGATAGGATAGAGGATAGGATAGGACACAGGATTGGATAGGATAGAGGATAGAGGATAGGATAGGATACAGGAAAGGATAGGATAGAGAATAGGATCGGATAGACGACATTATAGGATAAAGTGTACGATATTATAGAGGATAGGATAGGATAGAGGATAGAATAGAGGATAGGATAGGATAGAGGATTGGATGGGATAGAGGATAGGATAGGATAGAGGATAGGATAGGATAGAGGAAAGGATAGGATAGAGGATAGGATAGGATAGGGTAGAAGATAGGATAGGATAGAGGATAGGATAGGATAGGATAGGATAGGATAGAGGATAGGATATGGGATTTGATAGGAAATAGGATAGGATAGGATAGAAGATAGGATAGGATAGAGGATAGGATAGGATAGAGGATAGGATAGGATAGAGGATAGGATAGGACAGAGGATAGGATAGGGGATTTGATAGGATAGAGGATAGGATACACGATAGGATAGGATAGAGGATAGGATAGGACAGAGGATAGGATAGGATAGAGGATAGGATAGGATAGAGGATAGGATAGGACAAAGGATAGGATAGGGGATTTGATAGGATAGAGGATAGGATACACGATAGGATAGGATAGAGGATAGGATAGGACAGAGGATTGGATAGGATAGTGGATAGAGGATAGGATAGGCTACAGGAAAGGATAGGATTGAGGATAGGATTGGATAGAGGATAGGATAGGGGATTGGATTGGATAGGATAGAGGATAGGCTAGGATAGAGGATAGGATAGAGGATAGGATAGGATAGAGGATAGGACAGGATTGACGATAGGATAGGATAGAGGATAGGATAGGATAGATGATAGGATAGGATAGAAGATAGGATAGGATAGAGGATAGGATAGGATAGAGAATAGGATAGGATAGAGGATAGGATAGAGGATAGGATAGAGGATAGGATAGAGGATAGGATAGAGAATAGGATCGGATAGACGATATTATAGGATAGAGTGTACGATATTATAGAGGATAGGATAGGATAGAGGATAGAATAGAGGATAGGATAGGATACAGGATAGGAAAGGGGATTTGATAGGATAGAGGATAGGATAGGATAGAGGATAGGATAGGATAGTGGATAGGATAGGATAGAGGAGAGGATAGGATAGAGGATTTGATAGGATAGAGGATAGGATTGGATAGAGGATAGGCTATACGATAGGATAGGATAGAGGATAGGATAGGGGATTTGATAGGATAGAGGATAGGATAGGGGATTTGATAGGATAGAGGATAGGATAGGATAGAGGATAGGATAGGATAGGATAGGATAGGATAGAGGATAGTATAGGCGATTTGATAGGATAGAGGATAGGATAGGATAGAAGATAGGATAGGATAGAGGATAGGATTGGATAGAGGATAGGATAGGATAGAGGATAGGGTAGAATAGACGATAGGATATAATAGAGGATAGGATAGGATAGAGGATAGGATAGGACACAGGATTGGATAGGATAGAGGATAGAGGATAGGATAGGATACAGGAAAGGATAGGATAGAGAATAGGATCGGATAGACGACATTATAGGATAAAGTGTACGATATTATAGAGGATAGGATAGGATAGAGGATAGAATAGAGGATAGGATAGGATAGAGGATTGGATAGGATAGAGGATAGGATAGGATAGAGGATAGGATACGATAGAGGAAAGGATAGGATAGAGGATAGGATAGGATAGGATAGAAGATAGGATAGGATAGAGGATAGGATAGGATAGGATAGGATAGGATAGAGGATAGGATATGGGATTTGATAGGAAATAGGATAGGATAGGATAGAAGATAGGATAGGATAGAGGATAGGATAGGATAGAGGATAGGATAGGATAGAGGATAGGATAGGACAGAGGATAGGATAGGGGATTTGATAGGATAGAGGATAGGATACACGATAGGATAGGATAGAGGATAGGATAGGACAGAGGATAGGATAGGATAGAGGATAGGATAGGATAGAGGATAGGATAGGACAGAGGATAGGATAGGGGATTTGATAGGATAGAGGATAGGATACACGATAGGATAGGATAGAGGATAGGATAAGACAGAGGATTGGATAGGATAGTGGATAGAGGATAGGATAGGCTACAGGAAAGGATAGGATTGAGGATAGGATTGGATAGAGGATAGGATAGGGGATTGGATTGGATAGGATAGAGGATAGGCTAGGATAGAGGATAGGATAGAGGATAGGATAGGATAGAGGATAGGACAGGATTGACGATAGGATAGGATAGAGGATAGGATAGGATAGATGATAGGATAGGATAGAGGATTGGATAGGATAGAGGAGAGGATAGGATAGAGGATTTGATAGGATAGAGGATAGGATTGGATAGAGGATAGGCTATACGATAGGATAGGATAGAGGATAGGATAGGGGATTTGATAGGATAGAGGATAGGATAGGATAGAAGATAGGATAGGATAGAGGATAGGATAGGATAGAGGATAGGATAGGATAGAGGATAGGATAGGATAGACGATAGGATAGGATAGAGGATAGGATAGGATAGAAGATAGGATAGGATAGAGGATAGGATAGGATAGGTTAGGATAGAGGATAGGATAGGGGATTTGATAGGATAGAGGATAGGATAGGATAGAAGATAGGATAGGATAGAGGATAGGATAGGATAGAGGATAGTATAGGATAGACGATAGGATAGGATAGAGGATAGGATAGGATAGAAGATAAAATAGGATAGAGGATAGGATAGGATAGGATAGCATAGAGGATAGGATAGGGGATTTGATAGGATAGAGGATAGGATACGATAGAAGATAGGATAGGATAGAGGATAGGATAGGATAGAGGATAGGATAGGATAGAGGATAGGATAGGACAGAGGATAGGATAGGGGATTTGATAGGATAGAGGATAGGATACACGA
Source organism: Halictus rubicundus (assembly GCF_050948215.1). Lineage (NCBI taxonomy): Eukaryota > Metazoa > Arthropoda > Insecta > Hymenoptera > Halictidae > Halictus > Halictus rubicundus. The sequence goes on along the minus strand of NW_027488732.1, from coordinate 120,031 downwards.
TAGGATAGGATAGAGGATAGGATAGGACAGAGGATAGGATAGGATAGAGGATAGGATAGGATAGAGGATAGGATAGGACAGAGGATAGGATAGGGGATTTGATAGGATAGAGGATAGGATACACGATAGGATAGGATAGAGGATAGGATAGGACAGAGGATTGGATAGGATAGAGGATAGAGGATAGGATAGGATACAGGAAAGGATAGGATTGAGGATAGGATTGGATAGGGGATAGGATAGGGGATAGGCTAGGATAGAGGATAGGATAGGATAGAGGATAGGATAGGATAGAGGATAGGATAGGATAGAGGATAGGATAGGACAGAGGATAGGATAGGGGATTTGATAGGATAGAGGATAGGATAGGATAGAAGATAGGATAGGATAGAGGATAGGATAGGATAGAGGATAGGATAGGATAGAGGATAGGATAGGACAGAGGATAGGATAGGGGATTTGATAGGATAGAGGATAGGATACACGATAGGATAGGATAGAGGATAGGATAGGACAGAGGATAGGATAGGATAGAGGATAGGATAGAGGATTTGATAGGATAGAGGATAGAGGATAGGATAGGATACAGGAAAGGATAGGATTGAGGATAGGATTGGATAGAGGATAGGATAGGGGATTGGATTGGATAGGATAGGGGATAGGCTAGGATAGAGGATAGGATAGAGGATAGGATAGGATAGAGGATAGGACAGGATTGACGATAGGATAGGATAGAGGATAGGATAGGATAGAGGATAGGACAGGATAGAGGATTGGATAGGATCGAGGAGAGGATAGGATAGAGGATTTGATAGGATAGAGGATAGAATAGGATAGAGGATAGGATTGGATAGAGGATAGGATAGACGCTAGGATAGGATAGAGGATAGGATAGGGGATTTGATAGGATAGAGGATAGGATAGGATAGAAGATAGGATAGGATAGACGATAGGATAGGATAGAGGATAGGATAGGATAGAGGAAAGGATAGGATAGAGGATAGGATAGGATAGATGATAGGATAGGATAGAGGATAGGATAGGATAGGATAGGATAGGATAGAGGATAGGATATGGGATTTGATAGGAAAGAGGATAGGATAGGATAGAAGATAGGATAGGATAGAGGATAGGATAGGATAGAGGATAGGATAGGATAGAGGATAGGATAGGATAGAGGATAGGATAGGACAGAGGATAGGATAGGGGATTTGATAGGATAGAGGATAGGATACACGATAGGATAGGATAGAGGATAGGATAGGACAGAGGATAGGATATGATAGAGGATAGGATAGGATAGAGGATAGGATAGGACAGAGGATAGGATAGGGGATTTTATAGGATAGAGGATAGGATACACGATAGGATAGGATAGAGGATAGGATAGGACAGAGGATTGGATAGGATAGAGGATAGAGGATAGGATAGGCTACAGGAAAGGATAGGATTGAGGATAGGATTGGATAGAGGATAGGATAGGTGATTGGATTGGATAGGATAGAGGATAGGCTAGGATAGAGGATAGGATAGAGGATAGGATCGGATAGAGGATAGGACAGGATTGACGATAGGATAGGATAGAGGATAGGATAGGATAGAGGATAGGATAGGATAGAGGATTGGATAGGATAGAGGAGAGGATAGGATAGAGGATTTGATAGGATAGAGGATAGAGGATAGGATAGGATACAGGAAAGGATAGGATTGAGGATAGGATTGGATAGGATAGAGGATAGGATAGGATAGACGATAGGATAGGATAGAGGATAGGATAGGATAGAGGAAAGGATAGGATAGAGGATAGGATAGGATAGAAGATAGGATAGGATAGAGGATAGGATAGGATAGAGAATAGGATAGGATAGAGGATAGGATAGAGGATAGGATAGAGGATAGGATAGAGGATAGGATAGAGGATAGGATAGAGAATAGGATCGGATAGACGATATTATAGGATAGAGTGTACGATATTATAGAGGATAGGATAGGATAGAGGATAGAATAGAGGATAGGATAGGATAGAGGATTGGATACGATAGAGGATAGAGGATAGGATAGGATACAGGATAGGAAAGGTGATTTGATAGGATAGAGGATAGGATAGGATAGAGGATAGGATAGGATAGTGGATAGGATAGGATAGAGGATAGGATAGAATAGAGGATAGGATAGAGGATAGGATAGGATAGAGGATAGGATAGAATAGATGATAGGATAGGATAGAGGATAGGATAGGATAGAGGATAGGATAGGACAGAGGATTGGATAGGATAGAGGATAGAGGATAGGATAGGATACAGGAAAGGATAGGATTGAGGATAGGATTCGATAGAGGATAGGATAGGGGAATGGATTGGATAGGATAGAGGATAGGCTAGGATAGAGGATAGGATAGAGGATAGGATAGGACAGGATTGACGATAGGATAGGATAGAGGATAGGATAGGATAGATGATAGGATAGGATAGAGGATTGGATAGGATAGAGGAGAGGATAGGATAGAGGATTTGATAGGATAGAGGATAGGATTGGATAGAGGATAGGCTATACGATAGGATAGGATAGAGGATAGGATAGGGGATTTGATAGGATAGAGGATAGGATAGGGGATTTGATAGGATAGAGGATAGGATAGGATAGAAGATAGGATAGGATAGAGGATACGATAGGATAGAGGATAGAGGATAGGATAGAGGATAGGATAGGATCGACGATAGGATAGGATAGAGGATAGGATAGGATAGAAGATAGGATAGGATAGAGGATAGGATAGGATAGGTTAGGATAGAGGATAGGATAGGGGATTTGATAGGATAGAGGATAGGATAGGATAGAAGATAGGATAGGATAGAGGATAGGATAGGATAGAGGATAGTATAGGATAGACGATAGGATAGGATAGAGGATAGGATAGGATAGAAGATAAAATAGGATAGAGGATAGGATAGGATAGGATAGCATAGAGGATAGGATAGGGGATTTGATAGGATAGAGGATAGGATAGGATAGAAGATAGGATAGGATAGAGGATAGGATAGGATAGAGGATAGGATAGGATAGAGGATAGGATAGGACAGAGGATAGGATAGGGGATTTGATAGGATAGAGGATAGGATACACGATAGGATAGGATAGAGGATAGGATAGGACAGAGGATAGGATAGGATAGAGGATAGGATAGGATAGAGGATAGGATAGGACAGAGGATAGGATAGGATAGAGGATAGGATAGGATAGAGGATAGGATAGGACAGAGGATAGGATAGGGGATTTGATAGGATAGAGGATAGGATACACGATAGGATAGGATAGAGGATAGGATAGGACAGAGGATTGGATAGGATAGAGGATAGAGGATAGGATAGGATACAGGAAAGGATATTATTGAGGATAGGATTGGATAGGGGATAGGATAGGGGATAGGCTAGGATAGAGGATAGGATAGAGGATAGGATAGGATAGAGGATAGGATAGGATAGATTATAGGATAGGATAGAGGATAGGATAGGATAGAGGATAGGATAGGACAGAGGATAGGATAGGGGATTTGATAGGATAGAGGATAGGATAGGATAGAGGATAGGATACACGATAGGATAGGATAGAGGATAGGATAGGATAGAGGATAGGATAGAGGCTAGGATAGGACAGAGGATTGGATAGGATAGAGGATAGAGGATAGGATAGGATACAGGAAAGGATAGGATTGAGGATAGGATTGGATAGAGGATAGGATAGGATAGACGATAGGATAGGATAGAGGATAGGATAGGGGATTTGATAGGATAGAGGATAGGATAGGATAGAAGATAGGAGAGGATAGAGGATAGGATAGGATAGAGGATAGGATAGGACAGAGGATAGGATAGGGGATTTGATAGGATAGAGGATAGGATACACGATAGGATAGGATAGAGGATAGGATAGGACAGAGGATTGGATAGGATAGAGGATAGAGGATAGGATAGGATACAGGAAAGGATAGGATTGAGGATAGGATTGGATAGGGGATAGGATAGGGGATAGGCTAGGATAGAGGATAGGATAGAGGATAGGATAGGGTAGAGGATAGGATAGGATAGAGGATAGGATAGGACAGAGGATAGGATAGGGGATTTGATAGGATAGAGGATAGGATACACGATAGGATAGGATAGAGGATAGGATAGGACAGAGGATAGGATAGGATAGAGGATAGGATAGGATACACGATAGGATAGGATAGAGGATAGGATAGGACAGAGGATTGGATAGGATAGAGGATAGGATAGGATAGGATAGCATAGAGGATAGGATAGGGGATTTGATAGGATAGAGGATAGGACAGGATAGAAGATAGGATAGGATAGGGGATAGGATGGGATAGAGGATAGGATAGGATAGAGGACAGGATAGGATAGAGGAATGGATAGGATACAGGAATGGATAGGATACAGGAAAGGATAGGATTGAGGATAGATGATAGGATGGGATAGAGGATTGGATAGGATAGAGGATAGGATAGGATAGAGGATAGGATAGGATAGAGGATAGGATAGGATAGAGGATAGGATAGGACAGAGGATAGGATAGGATAGAGGATAGAGGATAGGACAGGATACAGGAAAGGATAGGATTGAGGATAGGATACGAGATTGGATAGGATAGGATAGAGGATAGGATAGGATAGAGGATGGGATAGAGGATAGGATAGGCCAGAGGATTGGATAGGATAGAGGATAGAGGATAGGATAGGATACAGGAAAGGATAGGATTGAGGATAGGATTGGATGCAGGATAGGATAGGATAGAGGATAGGATATTACAGAGGATAGGATAGGGGATTTCATAGGGTTGAGGATAGGATAGGATAGAAGATAGGATAGGATAGTGGATCGGATAGGATAGAAGATAGGATAGGATATAGGAAAGGATAGGATAGAAGATAGGATAGGATAGAGGATAGGATAGGATAGAGGATTGGACAGGATAGAGGATACAGGATAGGATAGGATACAGGAAAGGATAGGATTGAGGATAGGATTGGAAAGAGGATAGGATAGGATAGAGGATAGGATAGGACAGAGGATAGGACAGGATAGGCGATAGGATAGGATAGAGGATAGGATAGGATAGAGGATAGGATAGGATAGAGGATTGGATACAGGATAGGATAGGATAGAGGATAGGATAGGGGATTTGATAGGATAGAGGATAGGATAGGATAGAAGATAGGATAGGATAGAGGATAGGATAGGATAGAAGATAGGATAGGATAGAGGATAGGATAGGATAGGATAGGATAGGATAGAGGATAGGATAGGGGATTTGATAGGAAAGAGGATAGGATAGGATAGAGGATAGGATAGGATAGAGGATAGGATAGGATAGAGGACAGGATAGGATAGAGGAATGGATAGGATACAGGAATGGATAGGATACAGGAAAGGATAGGATTGAGGATAGATGATAGGATGGGATAGAGGATTGGATAGGATAGAGGATAGGATAGGATAGAGGATAGGATAGGATAGAGGAAAGGATAGGATAGAGGATAGGATAGAATAGAAGATAGGATAGGACGGAGGATAGGATAGGATAGGATAGGATAGAGGATAGGATAGGGGATTTGATAGGAAAGAGGATAGGATAGGGTAGAAGATAGGATAGGCTGGAGGATAGGATAGGATAGAGGATATGATAGGGTAGAGCATACGATAGGATTGAGGATTGGATAGGTTAGAGGATACAGGATAGGATAGGATACAGGAAAGGATAGGATTGAGGATAGGATTGGATACAGGATAGGATAGGATAGAGGATATGATAGACGATAGGATAGGATAGAGGATAAGATAGGATAGAGGATAGGATAGGATAGAGGATAGGATAGGACAGAGGATAGGATAGGATAGAGGATAGGATAGGATAGAGGATAGGATAGGATAGAGGATAGGATAGGATAGAGGATAGGATAGGATAGAGGATTGGATAGGATAGATGAGAGGATAGGATAGAGGATTTGATAGGATAGAGGATAGAGGATAGGATAGGATACAGGAAAGGATAGGATTGAGGATAGGATTGGATAGAGGATAGGATAGGGGATTGGATTTGATAGGATAGGGGATAGGCTAGGATAGAGGATAGGATAGAGGATAGGATAGGATAGAGGATAGGACAGGATTGACGATAGGATAGGATAGAGGATAGGATAGGATAGAGGATAGGACAGGATAGAGGATTGGATAGGATAGAGGATAGGATAAGATAGAGGATTTGATAGGATAGATGATAGAATAGGATAGAGGATAGGATAGAATAGAGGATAGGATAGGATAGAGGATAGGATAGGATAGAGGATAGGATAGGACAGAGGATTGGATAGGATAGAGGATAGAGGATAGGATAGGATACAGGAAAGGATAGGATTGAGGATAGGATTGGATAGAGGATAGGATAGGGGATTGAATAGGATAGAGGATAGGATACACGATAGGATAGGATAGAGGATAGGATAGGACAGAGGATTGGATAGGATAGAGGATAGAGGATAGGATAGGATACAGGAAAGGATAGGATTGAGGATAGGATTGGATAGGGGATAGGATAGGGGATAGGCTAGGATAGAGGATAGGATAGAGGATAGGATAGGATAGAGGATAGGATAGGATAGATTATAGGATAGGATAGAGGATAGGATAGGATAGAGGATAGGATAGGACAGAGGATAGGATAGGGGATTTGATAGGATAGAGGATAGGATAGGATAGAGGATAGGATACACGATAGGATAGGATAGAGGATAGGATAGGATAGAGGATAGGATAGAGGCTAGGATAGGACAGAGGATTGGATAGGATAGAGGATAGAGGATAGGATAGGATACAGGAAAGGATAGGATTGAGGATAGGATTGGATAGAGGATAGGATAGGATAGACGATAGGATAGGATAGAGGATAGGAAAGGGGATTTGATAGGATAGAGGATAGGATAGGATAGAAGATAGGAGAGGATAGAGGATAGGATAGGATAGAGGATAGGATAGGATAGAGGATAGGATAGGACAGAGGATAGGATAGGGGATTTGATAGGATAGAGGATAGGATACACGATAGGATAGGATAGAGGATAGGATAGGACAGAGGATAGGATAGGATAGAGGATAGGATAGGATAGAGGATAGGATAGGACAGAGGATAGGATAGGGGATTTGATAGGATAGAGGATAGGATACACGATAGGATAGGATAGAGGATAGGATAGGACAGAGGATTGGATAGGATAGAGGATAGAGGATAGGATAGGATACAGGAAAGGATAGGATTGAGGATAGGATTGGATAGGGGATAGGATAGGGGATAGGCTAGGATAGAGGATAGGATAGAGGATAGGATAGGATAGAGGATAGGATAGGATAGAGGATAGGATAGGACAGAGGATAGGATAGGGGATTTGATAGGATAGAGGATAGGATACACGATAGGATAGGATAGAGGATAGGATAGGACAGAGGATAGGATAGGATAGAGGATAGGATAGGATACACGATAGGATAGGATAGAGGATAGGATAGGACAGAGGATTGGATAGGATAGAGGATAGAGGATAGGATAGGATACAGGAAAGGATAGGATTGAGGATAGGATAGGATAGAAGATAGGATAGGATAGAGGATAGGATAGGATAGGATAGCATAGAGGATAGGATAGGGAATTTGATAGGACAGAGGATTGGATAGGATAGAGGATAGAGGATAGGATAGGATACAGGAAAGGATAGGATTGAGGATAGGATAGGATAGAAGATAGGATAGGATAGAGGATAGGATAGGATAGGATAGCATAGAGGATAGGATAGGGGATTTGATAGGATAGAGGATAGGACAGGATAGAAGATAGGATAGGATAGGGGATAGGATGGGATAGAGGATAGGATAGGATAGAGGACAGGATAGGATAGAGGAATGGATAGGATACAGGAATGGATAGGATACAGGAAAGGATAGGATTGAGGATAGATGATAGGATGGGATAGAGGATTGGATAGGATAGAGGATAGGATAGGATAGAGGATAGGATAGGATAGAGGATAGGATAGGATAGAGGATAGGATAGGACAGAGGATAGGATAGGATAGAGGATAGAGGATAGGACAGGATACAGGAAAGGATAGGATTGAGGATAGGATACGAGATTGGATAGGATAGGATAGAGGATAGGATAGGATAGAGGATGGGATAGAGGATAGGATAGGCCAGAGGATTGGATAGGATAGAGGATAGAGGATAGGATAGGATACAGGAAAGGATAGGATTGAGGATAGGATTGGATGCAGGATAGGATAGGATAGAGGATAGGATATTACAGAGGATAGGATAGGGGATTTCATAGGGTTGAGGATAGGATAGGATAGAAGATAGGATAGGATAGTGGATCGGATAGGATAGAAGATAGGATAGGATAGAGGAAAGGATAGGATAGAAGATAGGATAGGATAGAGGATAGGATAGGATAGAGGATTGGACAGGATAGAGGATACAGGATAGGATAGGATACAGGAAAGGATAGGATTGAGGATAGGATTGGAAAGAGGATAGGATAGGATAGAGGATAGGATAGGACAGAGGATAGGACAGGATAGGCGATAGGATAGGATAGAGGATAGGATAGGATAGAGGATAGGATAGGATAGAGGATTGGATACAGGATAGGATAGGATAGAGGATAGGATAGGGGATTTGATAGGATAGAGGATAGGATAGGATAGAAGATAGGATAGGATAGAGGATAGGATAGGATAGAAGATAGGATAGGATAGAGGATAGGATAGGATAGGATAGGATAGGATAGAGGATAGGATAGGATAGAGGACAGGATAGGATAGAGGAATGGATAGGATACAGGAATGGATAGGATACAGGAAAGGATAGGATTGAGGATAGATGATAGGATGGGATAGAGGATTGGATAGGATAGAAGATAGGATAGGACGGAGGATAGGATAGGATAGGATAGGATAGAGGATAGGATAGGGGATTTGATAGGAAAGAGGATAGGATAGGGTAGAAGATAGGATAGGCTGGAGGATAGGATAGGATAGAGGATATGATAGGGTAGAGCATACGATAGGATTGAGGATTGGATAGGTTAGAGGATACAGGATAGGATAGGATACAGGAAAGGATAGGATTGAGGATAGGATTGGATACAGGATAGGATAGGATAGAGGATATGATAGACGATAGGATAGGATAGAGGATAAGATAGGATAGAGGATAGGATAGGATAGAGGATAGGATAGGACAGAGGATAGGATAGGATAGAGGATAGGATAGGATAGAGGATAGGATAGGATAGAGGATAGGATAGGATAGAGGATAGGATAGGATAGAGGATTGGATAGGATAGATGAGAGGATAGGATAGAGGATTTGATAGGATAGAGGATAGAGGATAGGATAGGATACAGGAAAGGATAGGATTGAGGATAGGATTGGATAGAGGATAGGATAGGGGATTGGATTTGATAGGATAGGGGATAGGCTAGGATAGAGGATAGGATAGAGGATAGGATAGGATAGAGGATAGGACAGGATTGACGATAGGATAGGATAGAGGATAGGATAGGATAGAGGATAGGACAGGATAGAGGATTGGATAGGATAGAGGATAGGATAAGATAGAGGATTTGATAGGATAGAGGATAGAATAGGATAGAGGATAGGATAGAATAGAGGATAGGATAGGATAGAGGATAGGATAGGATAGAGGATAGGATAGGACAGAGGATTGGATAGGATAGAGGATAGAGGATAGGATAGGATACAGGAAAGGATAGGATTGAGGATAGGATTGGATAGAGGATAGGATAGGGGATTGAATAGGATAGCATAGAGGATAGGCTAGGATAGAGGATAGGAAAGGATAGAGGATAGGATAGGATAGAGGATAGGATAGGATAGGATAGGATAGAGGATAGGATAGGGGATTTGATAGGAAAGAGGATAGGATAGGATAGAAGATAGGATAGGATAGAGGATAGGATAGAGGATTTGATAGGATAGGGGATTTGATAGGATAGAGGATAGGATAGGATAGGATAGACGATAGGATAGGATAGAGGATAGGATAGGATTGAGGATAGGATAGGATAGAGGATTGGATAGTATAGAGGATAGGATAGGATAGAGGATAGGGTAGGATAGAGGATAGGATAGGATAGAGGACAGGATAGGATAGAGGATAGGATACGACAGAGGATTGGATAGAGGATAGGATAGGATAGAGGATATTATAGGATAGACGATATGATAGGTTAGAGAATAGGATAGGATAGAGGATAGAGGATAGGATAGGATACAGGAAAGTATAGGATTGAGGATAGGATTGGATAGAGGATAGGATAGGGGATTGGATAGGATAGGATAGAGGATAGGCTAGGATAGAGGATAATTAGCCTTACCCGGGCAAGGAGGCTCTGCCCGGGCGTACGTGTTTTTTCCTGCCAATCTCGTGGGACCAGATATGGAATCGTATAATAAAAATCTTGATGTTGTGGGGGAGGCTGCCGATACGGCAGCAGCTGCGGCGGGGGAAGAGACGGCAGCGGTCACTGCCGGGGAGGGGATGGCAGCGGTTACTGCCGGGGAGGACGCGGTCGTGGTCATCGCGGACGAGGACTCGGATGGGGATGAAACAATCATCTCCATCTCGAGCTCCGTCGGCTCGATCGTGACGCGCGGGGGCGCGGAGAAGCGGGGCGCGACATCTGGGGTCTCTGACCCCAAGCGTGCCCGGTTAGAGGGGGGGCAGCACACCCGCGGCGGGTCGGTGTCGCGGACGGACCCCGGGGAGGGCTCGTCGGGGACGCCCACCATGGATCTGGCCCTCGGCGGCCGCGCCGAGAGGAGTCAGACGAGGAGGGTGGATGACCTCATCGAGCTGGGTGGGAGGATGCCGACAGCGCAGCTAGTAGGGGAGGTGGAGGAGGCGATGTTGAGGGTGGAGAGAGTCTCCACCGTCTCAAAGGGCCTCAAGGGGGACCTGGCTAAAGACTTGCGGGATTGTTCTGCAGTCGCCAGGGCCCACTGCACCACCTTGATGCAGCGGTGCTATACCGGGATGGCGTGGCAGGGTAGCCAGGAGGTGGCCCGCCTCCGCGAGCAGAACGCGGCCCTCGCGAAGGAGGCGGGTGACCTCCGGGCGAGGCTCCGGTCAATGGAGGCCGGGCGGCGGGCGAACACCGACAGCGGTCGCCGGGCGGGACATGCGCCAATAGGGGAAGCGCCCCCCGCCTCCTCGACAGCGGGGGTCCGTACGCGGGGGATGGAGGCGATGGGATCGTCGGGGGAGGGAGCGGGAGTTTTGGACTCCGAAGCCCTGCTTCTCCGGGTCGGCGCGCTGATAACGGCCAGGAACCGGGAGCTAGAGGCCCGGATGGAGGAGCGGTTCCGGACGATTCTGGCCGGGTTGGCCCCGGCCCTCCGGGCGGAGGGTAAGTCGGCGCGCGAGGCGACGCCGGTGGCTTCTCTGCCGGCGACGTCTGTCACCAAGGGGACTGGACCGGTGGTCGTGTCCAACGCGAGGGTGGTGCCCCCCGTTATCATTCCGCCACCGGTCGTCCCGGCCTCGTGGATGGAGGTGACGAGCAAGGCGGCGAAGAGGGCCAAGAAGAAGATGGCCGCGGAGGAGGCTGCGGCGAGAGCAGCCGCGGCCGAGGCAGCTGCCGCCGCTACACGGCTGCAGGCTGCGAGGGAGCCGAGGGCGGCGGGCGGCGCACGAGTGCAGGGCGGCGCGAGCGCGGCGAAGCCCGCCGCCGGGAGGGACGGTGGCCTGGGACGCACCCCCAGAACGGGAGCAGTGGCCATCACCATCCCCGAGAGCTGCAAGCTCACTTATTCGGAGGTGATGGCCAGGGCAAAAGAGAGGGTGGACCTCAAGGCTATCGGGATCGAGTCGGGGGTGCTTCCCAGGCGGTCGAAAACCGGCGGGATCATCCTGGAGGTCAGGGGCACGGGGTGCCAGGAGAAGGCACGGGCCCTCTCCGGGAGGATCGCCGAGGCGCTTGGGGGGACCGGGGTTAAGGTCTCCCAGGCGGTCAAGCGCGGCGAGGTGCGCGTGGCGGGCCTGGACGACTCGGTGTCGCCCGGGGACGTAGCGGCGGCGCTGGCGGCGGCGGGGGGGTGTTCCGCGGCGGAGTTCCGGGTCGGCGAGATCCGCAGACCCGCCTCGGAGCAGGCGCTGGGCTCCTGTTGGGCCCAGGGCCCCCTCGCGGCCGTCAAGAAAGTGTTGGCGGGAGGCCGGCTGCTGGTCGGCTGGTCCTCGGCCCGCGTCGAGGCGCTGAGGGAGCGGCCCCTCCAATGCTTCCGTTGTTTGGAGACGGGGCACACGCGGGCGACATGCAAGAGCGCGGTCGACAGAGGCGCGATGTGCTACCGCTGCGGGGCGGCGGAGCACCGGGCTTCGGCCTGTAAGGCCGCCCCCAGGTGTCCGCTCTGCGCGGACCTGGGGAGACCATCGGGCCATAGATTCGGGGCCAAAGCGTGTGCCCCGGCTCCCAAGAGGGGCCGCGCGGCGACGAAAGAGAAGGGCGCGTCTGGGGCTGCATCCGCGCAGCGGCCGCAGACGGCGCCGGGGGCCCGGACCTCCCAGGGAGGGGACTCTGCAGAGCCCATGTTAGAGTAGGTACTTTTAATCCTACTCCGGTTCTGCAGGCGAACCTCAACCACTCGCGCGCGGCACAGGACCTGTTTGTCCAAGCCGTGCGCGAGTGGGGGGCTGGGCTGGCAGTTGCGGCGGAGCCGTACGCAATCCCCGAACACCCCTTCTGGGTGGGGGACGAGATCGGCTCCGTAGTAATAGTGGCGGGAAGCCGCCCCGGGTCCCCGTCGGTCTCCCTTCTGGAGCGGGGCGAGGGATTCGTGGCGGTGCAATGGGGGGACATCGCGGTTGTCGGGATCTACATCTCGCCGAGCTGTGGCCTCGATCAATTTCGGGGGTTCCTGGGTGGGCTGAACAGCTGCATCGCGCGGTGCAGCGCCCGCCCGGTTCTCGTTTTGGGAGACTTCAATGCCCACGCGGTATCGTGGGGGAGTCCCAGGACGACCACTAGGGGTAGCGAGGTGTTAACCTGGGCGGCCGGCCTGGATCTCCGGTTGATTAACCGGGGATCCACGCCGACGTGCGTGCGTCCGCAGGGGGTCTCGATTGTCGACCTGACATGGGGGACTCCCTCGGCCGTGCGCCGGGTGTCGGGATGGAGGGTGGCCGAGGAGATAGAGATTGCGTCAGACCATACGCCCATCGTCATGGACGTGTGGCCCACCCTCCACGCGCGGGATTCCCGGCCGGGCCGGGGGGACCGACGGCCGCGATGGGCCTTGAAGCGGCTGGACGCGGACGCGTTCGGGGCCGCGGTAGCCGCGGCGACATGGACGGGGCCGGCCCTGTCCGAGCTGGCGCCTGCGCAAGGGGCGAGGCGGCTGCGGGAGGTAATGACGGCGGTGTGCGACACCGCCATGCCCCGCAGCCGGTTCGCCCCCAGGAGGGCGGCGTACTGGTGGTCCGCCGGCATTGCGGAGCTCCGGCGTGCCTGCAATGCCGCGCGGCGTCGGTACGGCCGAGCGCGTAGGAGGCGCGACGACGAGGAGGCGACGGCGAGGCTCGGCGGGGAGTACCGAGCCGCGCTCGGGGTTCTCCGCAGGGCTATCGCGCGGGCCAAGGCCGACGCGTGGTCGGAGCTCGTCGGCACGGTGGACTCCGATCCATGGGGGCGCCCGTACAAGCTTGTCATGAACAAGCTGCGCGCGTGGGCGCCTCCGGTGACGGAGTCGATGGACCCCCACCTGCTCGAGGGAGTGGTGGCGTCCCTCTTCCCGCGAGAGGGGGGACAACTGCGCCGCTCCCATTGGGAACAGGAGCCTCTCTCCTGGTCCGCAGAGTGGGAGGTGTCGGCCGGCGAGCTGGGTGAGGCGGTGGCCAGGGCGCGGCGGGTGGGCCGCAAGGCCCCGGGCCCGGACGGGGTGCCGGGCCGCGCGTTGGTCTTGGCCCTGGAGGGGGGACTCGCCGCCGAACTCCGGCAGCTGTATAACGGCTGTCTGAGGGAGGGGGTGTTCCCCACGGAGTGGAAGTCGGGCAGGTTGGTCCTCCTTCCGAAGGGGGGCAAGTCCCGGGACTCGCCCTCAGGGTACCGGCCAATTTGTCTGCTGGACGAGGCGGGGAAGTTGTTCGAGCGCGTACTCGTTGGACGCCTCGTCCGGCACCTGTCGGCGGGAGGGGTCCCCGATCTGAGCGGGGTTCAATTCGGCTTCCGGGAGGGTCTCTCCACCGTCGACGCTATTCGGCGGGTGAGGGCTCTCTCGGAGGCCTGTACGAGGGGGGGCGGTGTTGCGTTGGCGATATCCTTGGATATCGCTAACGCGTTCAACACCGTCCCCTGGGATCGGATAATGGAGGCCCTGGTCTTCCACCGGGTGCCTCTGTATCTCAGAAGGGTGATCGGGAGCTATCTCTCCGACAGGGGTATAGAGTATCCCGGCCGGTACGGGATGGTGCGCAGGGGCGTCGTGCGCGGGGTTCCGCAGGGCTCGGTGTTGGGCCCGTTGCTGTGGAATCTTGCGTACGATCGCGTCCTGCGGGAGGAGATGCCTCCCGGGGTCAGCCTGACGTGTTACGCCGACGACACGCTGGTATTGGCCACCGGGAGGTATGCGAAGGAGGCCATCTGCCTGGCGGAGCGCGGCGCGTGGCGCACGGTGCGCGCGATCCGGTCGCTGGGCCTAGAGGTGTCCGTCGAGAAAACCAGGGCCATGTGGTTTCTCCGCTCTGCCCGGTTGGCGGCGCCTCCCCAGTGCTGGATCTGCGTGGGGGAGGGGATGGTCAGGGTCGGGTCCCAGATGCGGTACCTGGGACTCGAGCTTGACGGCCGGTGGCGTTTTGACCGCCACCTTGAGTCGCTGGCGCCCCGGGCGGAGAGGGCGACCGCTGCGCTCGGTCGCCTTCTCCCGAATCTCGGGGGACCCTGTGGACGGGTGCGTCGTCTGTTCGCGGTGGTGGTGCGAGTTTTGGTCCTGTACGGAGCCCCTGTGTGGGCGCGCGATGTCTTGGCTAGGGGGCGCAGTGGCGGCACACGGTCGCTGCTGCGTCGCATCGAGCGCAGGCTGGCCATAGGCATCGTGCGGGGGTACCGCACCATTTCATACGCGACGGCGATGGTGATGTCGGGGCTGATCCCCCTCGAGCTGGAGGCCCGCGTGTTGGCGGATGTGCATACGCACTCCAGGGAACTCCGGCTCCGGGGGGTGGCCCCGGATCAGGCGCGGCTCATGGTGGATGAGCTCAGGCGACATGCTCGGCGGCACGCAGCCCGGGAGTGGCGCGATAGCCTTCCCGGGACGAGGGAGGGCGAGAGGCGGGCCGTTCGGGCCATCCTCCCGGTGTTCGATCAATGGAACAGGGGATGGATGGGGCATAGGGTCTCCTACCGTGTGACGCAGGTGATGACCGGGCACGGGTGCTTCGGCGACTACCTGTGTCGCATCGGGAGGGAGACCGAGGAGGCGTGTCACCACTGCGGCGAGCCGCGGGACACGGCGCAACACACTCTGGAGGAGTGTCCGGCATGGGGGGGAGAGCGCCGTGCCCTGCGGCGCGCGGTGGGCCACGACCTCTCGCTCCCGGCTGTCGTCGCTGCGGCAGCCGGTGGCGAGGAGGCGTGGAGGGGGTTCGCTTCCTTCTGCGAGCGGGTTATGCTGCGGAAGGAGGCTGCGGAACGGGATCGGGAGCGTAATCACGATCCCGGCCGAAGGGGGGGAGGCGGCGCAGGGTACGCCCAGGGGGCGTACCCCCGTTGCGACGCCTCTGACGCGAGCGGGGACGCCCTTGATGATCTCGAGGCGGGGGATCGGATATCCCCTTACACTCGGTCACCAACGGCGTCCCCGGAGGCCGCCGGGCATCTCGGGCGGGGGCTCGGATGCTCATCGGGCGGCCTAACAGGGGGGGAAGGCGCCACGTCGTCCGTTGCGTGGTGCCTTCGGATAGAGTAGGTACGGGAGGGGGCCGCGTCCCCCCCCTGGGTGGTATGCTAAGGCGGGGGCACACCGGATTGACATGCGCGCGCAGAGCACGGGTGCCCCCAGGAGTCTAGGGACGGACGGGGAGGAGTTAGTGGGTATACTCGGCGTTGCACCAACCAGCCGAGGAGTCCCACATAACCCGGACCACCCCCCCCCGGGGGGGTTCGGGTATCCGTAACGAGATTACCTCCTCGAAAAAAAAAAAAAAAAAAATAGGATAGAGGATAGGATAGGATGGAAGATAGGATAGGATAGGATAGAAGATAGGATAGGATAGAGGATAGGATAGGATAGAGGATAGGATAGGATAGATAATAGGATAGGATAGAGTATAGGATAGGATAGAGGATATTATAGGGTAGAGGATATGACAGGATAGAGGATAGGATAGGACAGAGGATTGGATAGGATAGAGGATAGAGGATAGGATAGGATAGAGGATAGAGGATAGGATAGGATAGAGGATAGGATAGGATAGGGGATATGATAGGGTAGAGAATATGATAGGATAGAGGATAGGATAGGATAGAGGATAGGATAGGATAGAGGATTGCATAGGATAGAGGATAGAGGATAGGATAGGATACAGGAAAGGATAGGATTGAGGAAAGGATTGGATGCAGGATAGGATAGGATAGAGTATAGGATAGGACAGAGGATAGGATAGGGGATTTCATAGGGTAGAGGATAGGATAGGATAGAAGATAGGATAGGATAGAGGATAGGATAGGATAGAGGATAGGATAGGATAGAGGATAGGATAGACGATAGGATAGGATAGAGGATAGGATAGGATAGAAGATAGGATAGGATAGAGGATAGGATAGGATAGGATAGGATAGGATAGGATAGAGGATAGGATAGGATAGAGGATTGGATAGGATAGACGATAGGATAGGATAGAGGATAGGATAGGATAGAAAATAGGATAGGATAGAGGATAGGATAGGATAGGATAGGATAGGATAGAGGATAGGATAGGATAGAGGATTGGATAGGATAGACGATAGGATAGGATAGAGGATAGGATAGGATAGAAGATAGGATAGGATAGAGGATAGGATAGGATAGGATAGGATAGGATAGGATAGAGGATAGGATAGGATAGAGGATTGGATAGGATAGACGATAGGATAGGATAGAGGATAGGATAGGATAGAAGATAGGATAGGATAGAGGATAGGATAGGATAGGATAGGATAGGATAGAGGATAGGATAGGGGATTTGATAGGATAGAGGATAGGATAGGATAGAAGATAGGATAGGATAGAGGATAGGATAGGATAGAGGATAGGATAGGATAGAGGATAGGATAGGATAGACGATAGGATAGGATAGAGGATAGGATAGACGACGCGATAGGATAGGGGATTTGATAGGATAGAGGATAGGATAGGATAGAAGATAGGATAGGATAGAGGATAGGATAGGATAGAGGATAGTATACAGGATAGGATAGCATAGAGGATATTATAGGATAGAGGATATGATAGGATAGAGGATAGGATAATACAGAGGATTGGATAGGATAGAGGATAGAGGATAGGATAGGATACAGGAAAGGATAGGATAGGATAGAGGATTGGATAGGATAGACGATAGGATAGGATAGAGGATAGGATAGGATAGAAGATAGGATAGGATAGAGGATAGGATAGGATAGGATAGGATAGGATAGAGGATAGGATAGGGGATTTGATAGGATAGAGGATAGGATAGGATAGAAGATAGGATAGGATAGAGGATAGGATAGGATAGAGGATAGGATAGGATAGAGGATAGGATAGGACAGAGGATAGGATAGGGGATTTGATAGGATAGAGGATAGGATACACGATAAGATAGGGTAGAGGATAGGATAGGACAGAGGATAGGATAGGATAGAGGATAGGATAGGATAGAGGATAGGATAGGACACAGGATAGGATAGGGGATTTGATAGGATTGAGGATAGGGTACACGATAGGATAGGATAGAGGATAGGATACGACAGAGGATTGGATAGGATAGAGGATAGAGGATAGGATAGGATACAGGAAAGGATAGGGTTGAGGATAGGATCGGATAGAGGATAGGACAGGGGATTGGATTGGATAGGATAGAGGATAGGCTAGGATAGAGGATAGGATAGGATAGAGGATAGGATAGGATAGAGGATAGGATAGGATAGAGGATAGGATGGGATAGAGGATAGGATAGAGGATAGGATGGGATAGAGGATAGGATAGGATAGATGACAGGATAGGATAGAGGATTGGATAGGATACAGGAAAGTATAGGATTGAGGATACATGATAGGATAGGATAGAGGATAGGATAGGATAGAGGATTGGATAGGATAGACGATAGGATAGGATAGAGGATAGGATAGGATAGAAGATAGGATAGGATAGAGGATAGGATAGGATAGGATAGGATAGGATAGGATACAGGATAGGATAGAGGATAGGATGGGATAGAGGATAGGATAGGATAGAGGATAGGATAGGACAGAGGATAGGATAGGGGATTTGATAGGATTGAGGATAGGATACACGATAGGATAGGATATAGGATAGGATACGACAGAGGATTGGATAGGATAGAGGATAGAGGATAGGATAGGATACAGGAAAGGATAGGGTTGAGGATAGGATTAGATAGAGGATAGGATAGGGGATTGGATTGGATAGGATAGAGGATAGGCTAGGATAGAGGATAGGATAGGATAGAGGATAGGATAGGATAGAGGATAGGATAGGATCGAGGATAGGATAGACGATAGGATAGGATAGAGGATAGGATGGGATAGAGGATAGGATAGGATAGATGACAGGATAGGATAGAGGATTGGATAGGATACAGGAAAGGATAGGATTCAGGATACATGATAGGATAGGATAGAGGATTGGATAGGATAGAGGATAGGACAGGATAGAGGATAGGATAGGATAGAAGATAGGATAGGGGATTTGATAGGATAGAGGATCAGATAGGATAGAAGATAGGATAGGATAGTGGATCGGATAGGATAGAAGATAGGATAGGATAGAGGAAAGGATAGGATGGAAGATAGGATAGGATAGAGGATAGGATAGGATAGAGGATAGTATACAGGATAGGATAGCATAGAGGATATTATAGGATAGAGGATATGATAGGATAGAGGATAGGATAGGACAGAGGATTGGATAGGATAGAGGATAGAGGATAGGATAGGATACAGGAAAGCATAGGATAGGATAGAGGATTGGATAGGGTAGACGATAGGATAGGATAGAGGATAGGATAGGATAGAAGATAGGATAGGATAGAGGATAGGATAGGATAGGATAGGATAGGATAGAGGATAGGATAGGGGATTTGATAGGATAGAGGATAGGATAGGATAGAAGATAGGATAGGATAGAGGATAGGATAGGATAGAGGATAGGATAGGATAGAGGATTGGATAGGATTGAAGATAGGATAGGATAGAGGATAGGATAGGATAGAGGATAGGATAGGATAGAGGATAGGATAGACGATAGGATAGGATAGAGGATAGGATAGGATAGAGGATACGATAGGATAGAGGATAGGATAGGATAGGGGAGAGAATAGGTTAGAGGATAGGATAGGATAGAGGATAGGATAGGATAGAGGATAGGATATGATAGAGTATACGATATTATAGAGGGTAGGATAGGATAGAGCATAGGATAGGGGATTGGACAGGATAGGATAGAGGATAGGCTAGGATAGAGGATAGGATAGAGGATAGGATAGGATAGAGGATAGGATAGGATCGAGGATAGGATAGACGATAGGATAGGATAGAGGATAGGATGGGATAGAGGATAGGATAGGATAGATGACAGGATAGGATAGAGGATAGGATAGTTTAGAAGATAGGATAGGATAGAGGATAGGATATGATAGAGGATAGGATGGGATAGAGGATAGGATGGGATAAAGGATAGGATAGGATAGACGATAGGATAGGATAGAGTATAGGATAGGATAGAGGATAGGATAGGATAGAGGATAGGATAGGATAGAGGATAGGATATGATAGAGGATAGGATGGGAAAGAGGATAGGATAGGATAGAGGATAGGATCGGGTAGAGGATAGGATAGAGGATAGGATGGGATAGAAGATAGGATAGGATAGAAGATAGGATAGGATAGAGGATAGGATAGGATAGAGGAAAGGATAGGATAGAGGATAGGATAGGGGATTTGATAGGATAGAGGATAGGATAGGATAGAGGATAGGATAGGATAGGGGATGGGATAGGGGATTTGATAGGATAGATGATAGGGTGGGATAGAAGATAGGATAGGATAGAGGATAGGATACGATAGAGGATAGGATAAGATAGGATAGAGGATAGGATAGTATAGAGGATAGGATAGGATAGAGGATAGGATAGGATAGAGGATAGGATAGGATAGAGGATAGGATAGGATAGAGGATAGGATAGGATAGAGGATAGGATAGTATAGAGGATAGGATAGGATAGAGGATAGGATAGGATAGAGGATAGGATAGGATAGAAGATAGGATAGGATAGAGGATAGGATATGATAGAGGATAGGATGGGATAGAGGATAGGATAGGATAGAGGATAGGATCGGATAGAGGATAGGATAGAGGATAGGATGGGATAGAAGATAGGATAGGATAGAGGATAGGATAGGATAGAGGATAGGATAGGATAGATGATAGGATAGGATAGAGGATAGGATAGGATAGAGGATAGGATAGGATAGAGGATAGGATAGGACAGAGTATAGGATACGGGATTTGATAGGATAGAGGATAGGATAGGATAGAAGATAGGATAGGATAGATTATAGGATAGGATAGAGGATAGGATAGGACAGAGGATTGGATAGAGGAAAGGATAGGATAGAGGATATGATAGGGTAGAGGATAGGATAGGATAGAGGACAGGATAGGGTAGAGGATATTATAGGATAGAGGATATGATAGGGTAGAGGATAGGATAGGATAGAGGATAGGATAGGATAGACGATAGCATAGGTTAGAGGATAGGATAGGATAGAGGAAAGGATAGGATAGAGGATAGGATAGGATAGAAGATAGGATAGGATAGAGGATAGGATAGGATAGAGGATATGATAGGGTAGAGGATAGGATAGGGGATTTGATAGGATAGAGCATAGGATAGGATAGAAGATAGGACAGGATAGAGGATAGGATAGGATAGAGGATAGGATAGGATAGAGGATAGGATAGGATAGAGGATAGGATAGGATAGAGGAAAGGATAGGATAGAGGATAGGATAGGATAGAAGATAGGATAGAGCATAGGATAGGGGATTTGATACGATAGAGGATAGGATAGGATAGAAGATAGGATAGGATAAAGGATAGGATAGGATAGAGGATAGGATAGAGGATTTGATAGGATAGGGGATTTGATAGGATAGGGGATTTGATAGGATAGAGAATAGGATAGGATGGAAGATAGGATAGGATAGAGGATAGGATAGGATAGAGGATAGGATAGGATAGGGGATAGGATAGGATAGAGGATAGGATAGGATAGAGGATAGGATACGATAGAGGATAGGATGGGATAAAGGATAGGATAGGATAGACGATAGGATAGGATAGAGGATAGGATAGGATAGAGGATAGGATAGGATAGGATAGGATAGAGGATAGGATAGGATAGAGGATAGGATAGTACAGAGGATAGGATAGGGGATTTGATAGGATAGAGGATAGGATGGGATAGAAGATAGGATAGGATAGAGGATAGGATAGGATAGAGGAAAGGATAGGATAGAGGATAGGATAGGGGATTTGATAGGATAGAGGATAGGATAGGATAGAAGATAGGATAGGATAGAGGATAGGATAGGATAGGGGATGGGATAGGGGATTTGATAGGATAGATGATAGGGTAGGATAGAAGATAGGATAGGATAGAGGATAGGATAGGATAGAGGATAGGATAGGACAGAGTATAGGATACGGGATTTGATAGGATAGAGGATAGGATAGGATAGAAGATAGGATAGGATAGATTATAGAATAGGATAGAGGATAGGATAGGACAGAGGATTGGATAGAGGATAGGATAGGATAGAGGATATGATAGGGTAGAGGATAGGATAGGATAGAGGACAGGATAGGATAGAGGATATTATAGGATAGAGGATATGATAGGGTAGAGGATAGGATAGGATAGAGGATAGGATAGAGGATAGGATCGAGAATAGGAACGGATAGACGATATTATAGAGGATAGGATAGGATAGAGGATAGGATAGAGGATTTGATAGGATAGGGGATTTGATATTATAGGGGATTTGATAGGATAGAGAATAGGATAGGATGGAAGATAGGATAGGATAGATTATAGGATAGGATAGAGGATAGGATAGGATACAGGATAGGATAGGATAGAGGATAGGATAGGATAGAGGATAGGATAGGATAGAGGATAGGATAGGATAGAGGATAGAATTGAGGATAGGATAGGATATAGGATTGGATAGGATAGAGGATTGGATAGGATACAGAATAGGATAGGATAGAGGATAGGATAGGGGATTTGATAGGATAGAGGATAGGATAGGATAGAAGATAGGATAGGATAGAGGATAGGATAGGATAGAGGATAGGATAGAGAATAGGTTAGGATAGAGAATTAGAACGGATAGATGATATTATAGGATAGGGGATAGGATATCATAGAGTATACGATATTATAGAGGGTATGATAGGATAGAGCATAGGATAGGGGATTGGATAGGATAGGATAGAGGATAGGCTAGGATACAGGATAGGATAGGGGATTTGATAGGATAGAGGATAGGATAGGATAGAGGATAGGATAGGATAGAGGATAGGATAGGATAGAGGATAGGATAGGATAGAGGATAGGATAGGACAGAGTATAGGATACGGGATTTGATAGGATAGAGGATAGGATAGGATAGAAGATAGGATAGGATAGATTATAGGATAGGATAGAGGATAGGATAGGACAGAGGATTTGATAGAGGATAGGATAGGATAGAGGATATGATAGGGTAGAGGATAGGATTGGATAGAGGACAGGATAGGATAGAGGATATTATAGGATAGAGGATATGATAGGGTAGAGGATAGGATAGGATAGAGGATAGGATAGAGGATAGGATGGAGAATAGGAACGGATAGACGATATTATAGAGGATAGGATAGGATAGAGGATAGGATAGAGGATTTGATAGGATAGGGGATTTGATATTATAGGGGATTTGATAGGATAGAGAATAGGATAGGATGGAAGATAGGATAGGATAGAGGATAGGATAGGATAGAGGATAGGATAGGATAGAGGATAGGATAGGATAGAGGATAGGATAGGATAGAGGATAGGATAGGATAGAGGATAGGATAGGATAGAAGACAGGATAGGATAGAGGATATGATAGGATAGAGGAAAGGATAGGATAGAGGATAGGATAGGGGATTTGATAGGATAGAGGATAGGATAGGATAGAAGATAGGATAGGATAGAGGATAGGATAGGATAGGGGATGGGATAGGGGATTTGATAGGATAGATGATAGGGTAGGATAGAAGATAGGATAGGATAGAGGATAGGATACGATAGAGGATAGGATAGGATAGGATAGAGGATAGGATAGTATAGAGGATAGGATAGGATAGAGGATAGGATAGGATAGAGGATAGGATAGGATAGAGGATAGGATAGGATAGAGGATAGGCTAGGATAGAGGATAGGATAGGGGATTTGATAGGATAGAGGATAGGATAGGATAGAGGATAGGATAGGATAGAGGATAGGATAGGATAGATTATAGGATAGGATAGAGGATAGGATAGGACAGAGGATTGGATAGAGGATAGGATAGAGGATAGGATAGAGGATAGGATAGAGGATAGGATAGAGGATAGGATAGGATAGAGGATTGGATAGACGATAGGATAGAGGATAGGATAGGATAGAGGTTAGGATAGGATAGAGGATTGGATAGGATACAGGAACGGATAGGATTGAGGATTGATGATAGGATAGGATAGAGGATTGGAT
The DNA here is from genome assembly GCF_050948215.1 of Halictus rubicundus. NCBI lineage: Eukaryota > Metazoa > Arthropoda > Insecta > Hymenoptera > Halictidae > Halictus > Halictus rubicundus. The sequence continues at coordinate 95,927 of NW_027488732.1, read as the reverse complement.
AGGATAGAGGATAGGATAGGATAGAGGATAGGATAGGATAGAGGAAAGGATAGGATAGAGGATAGGATAGGATAGAAGATAGGATAGGATAGAGGATAGGATAGGATAGAAGATAGGATAGGATAGAGGATAGGATAGGATAGAGGATATGATAGGATAGAGGATAGGATAGGATAGAGGATAGGATAGAGGATTTGATAGGATAGGGGATTTGATAGGATAGGGGATTTGATAGGATAGAGAATAGGATAGGATGGAAGATAGGATAGGATAGAGGATAGGATAGGATAGAGGATAGGATAGGATAGAGGATAGGATAGGATAGAGGATAGGATAGGATAGAGGATAGGATAGGATAGAAGATAGGATAGGATAGAGGATAGGATAGGATAGAGGATAGGATAGAGAATAGGTTAGGATAGAGAATTAGAACGGATAGATGATATTATAGGATAGGGGATAGGATATCATAGAGTATACGATATTATAGAGGGTATGATAGGATAGAGCATAGGATAGGGGATTGGATAGGATAGGATAGAGGATAGGCTAGGATACAGGATAGGATAGGGGATTTGATAGGATAGAGGATAGGATAGGATAGAGGATAGGATATTATAGAGGATAGGATAGGATAGAGGATAGGATAGAGGATTTGATAGGATAGGGGATTTGATATTATAGGGGATTTGATAGGATAGAGAATAGGATAGGATGGAAGATAGGATAGGATAGAGGATAGGATAGGATAGAGGATAGGATAGGATAGAGGATAGGATAGGATAGAGGATAGGATAGGATAGAGGATAGGATAGGATAGAAGACAGGATAGGATAGAGGATATGATAGGATAGAGGAAAGGATAGGATAGAGGATAGGATAGGGGATTTGATAGGATAGAGGATAGGATAGGATAGAAGATAGGATAGGATAGAGGATAGGATAGGATAGGGGATGGGATAGGGGATTTGATAGGATAGATGATAGGGTAGGATAGAAGATAGGATAGGATAGAGGATATTATAGGATAGAGGATATGATAGGGTAGAGGATAGGATAGGATAGAGGATAGGATAGAGGATAGGATCGAGAATAGGAACGGATAGACGATATTATAGAGGATAGGATAGGATAGAGGATAGGATAGAGGATAGGATAGAGGATAGGATAGAGGATAGGATAGAGGATAGGATAGAGGGTAGGATAGAGGATAGGATAGAGGATAGGATAGAGGATAGGATGGAGGATAGGATAGGATAGAGGATTGGATAGACGATAGGATAGAGGATAGGATAGGATAGAGGTTAGGATAGGATAGAGCATTGGATAGGATACAGGAACGGATAGGATTGAGGATTGATGATAGGATAGGATAGAGGATTGGATAGGATAGAGGATAGGATAGGATAGAGGATAGGATAGGATAGAGGAAAGGATAGGATAGAGGATAGGATAGGATAGAGGATAGGATAGGATAGAGGATAGGATAGGATAGAGGATAGGATGGGATAAAGGATAGGATAGGATAGAGGATATGATAGGATAGAGGATAGGATAGGATAGAGGATAGGATAGAGGATTTGATAGGATAGGGGATTTGATAGGATAGGGGATTTGATAGGATAGAGAATAGGATAGGATGGAAGATAGGATAGGATAGAGGATAGGATAGGATAGAGGATAGGATAGGATAGAGGATAGGATAGGATAGAGGATAGGATAGGATAGAGGATAGGATAGGATAGAGGATAGGATGGGATAAAGGATAGGATAGGATAGGATAGAGGATAGGATAGGATAGAGGATAGGATAGGATAGGATAGGATAGAGGATAGGATAGGATAGAGGATAGGATAGTACAGAGGATAGGATAGGGGATTTGATAGGATAGAGGATAGGATGGGATAGAAGATAGGATAGGATAGAGGATAGGATAGGATAGAGGATAGGATAGGATAGAGGATAGGATAGGATAGAGAATAGGATAGGATGTAGGATAGGATAGCATAGAGGATACGAGACGATAGAGGATAGGATAGGATAGAGGATAGGATCGGGTAGAGTATAGAATAGGATAGAGGATAAGATAGCATAGAGGATAGGAGACGATAGAAGATAGGATAGGATAGAGAATAGGATCGGATAGAGGATAGGATAGGATAGAGGATAGGATAGACGATATGATAGGATAGAGGATAGGATAGGACAGAGGATAGGATAGGGGATTTGATAGGATAGGATAGAGGATAGGCTAGGATAGAAGATAGGATAGAGGATAGGATAGGATAGGATAGAGGATAGAATAGGATAGAAGATTGGATAGGATAGAGGATTGGATAGGATAGAGGATAGGATAGGATAGAAGATAGGATAGGATAGGATAGAGGATAGGATAGGATAGAAGATAGGATAGGATAGGATAGAGGATAGGATAGAGGATAGGATAGGACAGAGGATTGGATAGAGGATATGATAGGATAGAGGATATGATAGGGTAGAGGATAGGATAGAGAATAGGTTATGATAGAGAATTGGAATGGATAGATGATATTATAGGATAGGGGATAGGATATCATAGAGTATACGATATTATAGAGGGTATGATAGGATAGAGCATAGGATAGGGGATTGGATAGGATAGGATAGAGGATAGGCTAGGATAGAGGATAGGATAGAGGATAGGATAGGATAGAGGATAGGATAGGACACAGGATAGGATACGGGATTTGATAGGATAGATTATAGGATAGGATAGAAGATAGGATAGGATAGAAGATAGGATAGGATAGAAGATAGGATAGGATAGGATAGAGGATAGGATAGGATAGAGAATAGGATAGGATAGAGGATAGGATAGCATAGAGGATAGGATAGGATAGAGGATAGGATAGGATAGTGGATAGGATAGAGGATAGGATAGGACAGAGGATAGGATAGGATAGAGGATAGGATAGAGGATAGGATAGAGGATAGGATAGGATAGAGGATAAGATAGGATAGAGGATAGGATAGGATAGGATAGAGGATAGGAAAGGATAGGATAGGATAGGATAGAGGATAGGATAGGATAAAGTATAGGATATAGGATTGGATAGGATAGAGGATAGGATAGGAGATTGGATAGGATAGAGGATAGGATCGGATAGAGAATAGGATAGGATGTAGGATAGGATAGCATAGAGGATACGAGACGATAGAGGATAGGATAGGATAGAGGATAGGATCGGGTAGAGTATAGAATAGGATAGAGGATAAGATAGCATAGAGGATAGGAGACGATAGAAGATAGGATAGGATAGAGAATAGGATCGGATAGAGGATAGGATAGGATAGAGGATAGGATAGACGATATGATAGGATAGAGGATAGGATAGGACAGAGGATAGGATAGGGGATTTGATAGGATAGGATAGAGGATAGGCTAGGATAGAGGATAGGATAGAGGATAGGATAGGATAGGATAGAGGATAGAATAGGATAGAAGATTGGATAGGATAGAGGATTGGATAGGATAGAGGATAGGATAGGGTAGAGGATATTATAGGGTAGAGGATATGATAGGGTAGAGGATAGGATAGGATAGAGGATTGGATAGGATAGAGGATAGAGGATAGGATAGGATAGAGGATAGGATAGGATAGAGGATAGGATTGGATACAGGATAGGATAGGATAGATGATAGGATAGGTGATTTGATAGGATAGAGGATAGGATAGGATAGAGGATAGGATAGGATAGAGGATAGGATAGGATAGTGGATATTATATAATAGAGGATATCATAGGATACAGGATAGGATAGGATAGGATAGAGGATAGGATAGGATAGAGGATGGGATAGGATAGAGGATACGATAGGATAGAGGATAGGATAGGTTAGAGGATAGGATAGACGATAGGATAGGATAGAGGACAGGATTTGATAGAGGATAGGATAGGAAAGAGGATAGGATAGACGATATGATAGGATAGAGGATAGGATAGGACAGAGGATAGGATAGGGGTTTTGATAGGATAGGATAGAGGATAGGCTAGGATAGAGGATAGGATAGAGGATAGGATAGGATAGGATAGAGGATAGAATAGGATAGAAGATTGGATAGGATAGAGGATTGGATAGGATAGAGGATTGGATAGGATACAGGATAGGATAGGATAGAGGATAGGATAGGGGATTTGATAGGATATAGGATAGGATAGGATAGAACATAGGATAGGATAGAGGATAGGATAGGATAGAGGATAGGATAGAGAATAGGTTAGGATAGAGAATTGGAACGGATAGATTATATTATATAATAGGGGATAGGATATCATAGAGTATACGATATTATAGAGGGTATGATAGGATAGAGCATAGGATAGGGGATTGGATAGGATAGGATAGAAGATAGGATTGGATAGATGATAGGATAGGATAGAGGATAGGATTGAGGATAGAGCATAGGATAGAGGATAGGATAGGATAGAGGATAGGATAGGATAGAGGATAGGATAGGATAGAGAATAGGATAGGATAGAGGATAGGATAGCATAGAGGATAGGATAGGATAGAGGATAGGATAGGATAGTGGATAGGATAGAGGATAGGATAGGACAGAGGATAGGATAGGATAGAGGATAGGATAGAGGATAGGATAGAGGATAGGATAGGATAGAGGATAAGATAGGATAGAGGATAGGATAGGATAGGATAGAGGATAGGAAAGGATAGGATAGGATAGGATAGAGGATAGGATAGGATAAAGTATAGGATATAGGATTGGATAGGATAGAGGATAGGATAGGAGATTGGATAGGATAGAGGATAGGATCGGATAGAGAATAGGATAGGATGTAGGATAGGATAGCATAGAGGATACGAGACGATAGAGGATAGGATAGGATAGAGGATAGGATCGGGTAGAGTATAGAATAGGATAGAGGATAAGATAGCATAGAGGATAGGAGACGATAGAAGATAGGATAGGATAGAGAATAGGATCGGATAGAGGATAGGATAGGATAGAGGATAGGATAGACGATATGATAGGATAGAGGATAGGATAGGACAGAGGATAGGATAGGGGATTTGATAGGATAGGATAGAGGATAGGCTAGGATAGAGGATAGGATAGAGGATAGGATAGGATAGGATAGAGGATTGGATAGGATAGAGGATAGGATAGGATAGAAGATAGGATAGGATAGGATAGAGGATAGGATAGGATAGAAGATAGGATAGGATAGGATAGAGGATAGGATAGAGGATAGGATAGGACAGAGGATTGGATAGAGGATATGATAGGATAGAGGATATGATAGGGTAGAGGATAGGATAGAGAATAGGTTATGATAGAGAATTGGAATGGATAGATGATATTATAGGATAGGGGATAGGATATCATAGAGTATACGATATTATAGAGGGTATGATAGGATAGAGCATAGGATAGGGGATTGGATAGGATAGGATAGAGGATAGGCTAGGATAGAGGATAGGATAGAGGATAGGATAGGATAGAGGATAGGATAGGACACAGGATAGGATACGGGATTTGATAGGATAGATTATAGGATAGGATAGAAGATAGGATAGGATAGAAGATAGGATAGGATAGAAGATAGGATAGGATAGGATAGAGGATAGGATAGAGGATAGGATAGGATAGAAGATAGGATAGGATAGGATAGAGGATAGGATAGAGGATAGGATAGAGGATAGGATAGGATAGAAGATAGGATAGGATAGGATAGGATAGAGGACAGGATAGGTTAGAGGATAGGATAGGATAGTGGATAGGATAGGATAGAGGATAGGATAGAGGATAGGATAGGATAGAGGATAGGATATGATAGAGGATATGATAGGATAGAGGATAGGATAGGATAGAAGATAGGATAGGATAGAAGATAGGATAGGATAGAGGATAGGATAGGATAGAGGATAGGATAGGATAGAGGATAGGATAGGATAGAGGATAGGATAGGATAGATGATAGGATAGGATAGAGGATAGGATAGGATAGAGGATAGGATAGGATAGAGGATAGGATAGGATAGAGGATAGGATAGGATAGAGGATAGGATAGGATAGAGGATAGAATTGAGGATAGGATAGGATAGAGGATTGGATTGGATACAGGATAGGATAGGATAGAGGATAGGATAGGGTAGAGGATATTATAGGGTAGAGGATATGATAGGGTAGAGGATAGGATAGGATAGAGGATTGGATAGGATAGAGGATAGAGGATAGGATAGGATAGAGGATAGGATAGGATAGAGGATAGGATAGGATAGAGGATAGGATTGGATACAGGATAGGATAGGATAGATGATAGGATAGGTGATTTGATAGGATAGAGGATAGGATAGGATAGAGGATAGGATAGGATAGAGGATAGGATAGGATAGTGGATATTATATAATAGAGGATATCATAGGATACAGGATAGGATAGGATAGGATAGAGGATAGGATAGGTTAGAGGATAGGATAGACGATAGGATAGGATAGAGGACAGGATTTGATAGAGGATAGGATAGGAAAGAGGATAGGATAGACGATATGATAGGATAGAGGATAGGATAGGACAGAGGATAGGATAGGGGTTTTGATAGGATAGGATAGAGGATAGGCTAGGATAGAGGATAGGATAGAGGATAGGATAGGATAGGATAGAGGATAGAATAGGATAGAAGATTGGATAGGATAGAGGATTGGATAGGATAGAGGATTGGATAGGATACAGGATAGGATAGGATAGAGGATAGGATAGGGGATTTGATAGGATATAGGATAGGATAGGATAGAACATAGGATAGGATAGAGGATAGGATAGGATAGAGGATAGGATAGAGAATAGGTTAGGATAGAGAATTGGAACGGATAGATTATATTATATAATAGGGGATAGGATATCATAGAGTATACGATATTATAGAGGGTATGATAGGATAGAGCATAGGATAGGGGATTGGATAGGATAGGATAGAAGATAGGATTGGATAGATGATAGGATAGGATAGAGGATAGGATTGAGGATAGAGCATAGGATAGAGGATAGGATAGGATAGAGGATAGGATAGGATAGAGAATAGGATAGGATAGAGGATAGGATAGCATAGAGGATAGGATAGGATAGAGGATAGGATAGGATAGTGGATAGGATAGAGGATAGGATAGGACAGAGGATAGGATAGGATAGAGGATAGGATAGAGGATAGGATAGAGGATAGGATAGGATAGAGGATAAGATAGGATAGAGGATAGGATAGGATAGGATAGAGGATAGGAAAGGATAGGATAGGATAGGATAGAGGATAGGATAGGATAAAGTATAGGATATAGGATTGGATAGGATAGAGGATAGGATAGGAGATTGGATAGGATAGAGGATAGGATCGGATAGAGAATAGGATAGGATGTAGGATAGGATAGCATAGAGGATACGAGACGATAGAGGATAGGATAGGATAGAGGATAGGATCGGGTAGAGTATAGAATAGGATAGAGGATAAGATAGCATAGAGGATAGGAGACGATAGAAGATAGGATAGGATAGAGAATAGGATCGGATAGAGGATAGGATAGGATAGAGGATAGGATAGAGGATAGGATAGGATAGAGGATAGGATAGGATAGAGAATAGGATAGAGGATAGGGTAGGATAGACAATAGGATAGAGGATAGGATATAATTGAGGATAGGATAGAATAGAGGATTTGATAGGATAGAGGAAAGGATAGGATAGAGGATAGGATAGAGGATAGGATAGGACAAAGGATAGGATAGGGGATTTGATAGGATACAGGATAGGATAGGATAGACGATTGGATAGGATAGAGGATAGGTTAGGATAGACGATTGGATAGGATAGAGGATAGGATAGGATAGAAGATAGGATAGGATAGAGGATAGGATAGGATAGAGGATTGGATAGGATAGAGGATAGGATAAGATAGAGGATTAGATAGGATACAGGATTAGATAGGATACAGGAATGGATAGGATTGAGGATAGATGATAGGATAGGATAGAAGATAGGGTAGGATAGAGGATTGGATAGGATACAGGAAAGGATAGGATTGTGGATAGATGATAGGATAGGATACAGGATTGGATAGGATACAGGATAGGATAGGATTGAGGATAGGATAGGGGATTTGATAGGATAGAGGATAGGATATGATAGAAGATAGGATAGGATAGAGGATAGGATAGAATAGAGGATAGGATAGGATAGAGGATAGGATAGGATAGAGGATAGGATAGGATAGAGGATAGGATAGGATAGAGGATTGGATAGGATAGAGGATAGGATAGGATAGAGGATATGATAGGATAGACGATATGATAGACGATAGGATAGGATAGAGGATAGGATAGGATAGAGGATAGGATAGGATAGAGGATAGGATAGGATAGAGGATAGGATAGGATAGAGGATAGGATAGGATAGAGGATTGGATAGGATAGAGGATAGGATAGGATAGAGGATATGATAGGATAGACGATATGATAGACGATAGGATAGGATAGAGGATAGGATAGGATAGAGGATTAGATAGGATACAGGAAAGGATAGGATTCAGGATAGATGATAGGATAGGATAGAGGATTGTATAGGATACAGGATAGGATAGGATAGAGGATAGGATAGGATAGAAGATAGGATAGGATAGAGGATAGGATAGGATAGAGGATAGGATAGGATAGAGGATAGGATAGGATAGAGCATAGGATAGGATAGAGGATAGGATAGGATAGAGGATAGGATAGGATAGAGGATAGGATAGGATAGAGGATAGGATAGGATAGAAGATAGGATAGGATAGAGGATAGGATAGGATCAGGGATAGGATAGGATAGAGGATAGGATAGGATAGAAGATAGGATAGGATAGAGGATAGGATAGGATAGAGGATTGGATAGGTTAGAGGATAGGATAGGATAGAGGATTAGATAGGATACAGGATTAGATAGGATACAGGAAAGGATAGGATTGAGGATAGATGATAGGATAGGATAGAAGATAGGATAGGATAGAGGATAGGATATGATAGAGGATAGGATAGGGGATTTGATAGGATAGATGATAGGATAGGATAGAGGATTGGATAGGATAGGATAGAGGATAGGTGAGCGATACTCTCGACTTGATTTTGCCGAGAGTGTGGGAGTTTGAATGGAAGTATGAAATGAGATGGAGTAAATGATAACGGGAGTGAATGCAGGAGATGGAAAGAATGTGATTGCCAGATTTACAATAAATAACTGTATTTATCCTCCGAGAGTTACAAGAATTTGTCGCAATAAAAATGTAAGAAGAATGAATAAAGAATGTATTACTGATATTACTTATGATTGATTATACGAAACAGCTGATGTTTGCACGTGCGCGATAGGAAGAAAAGGAGAGAGAGTCGCGGTCGCTCTCTCCCTCTTTTATACCCGCGATCTTTCTCGATGTTTCTTCGCGTGTTGTCGCTTCCGGGTGAGCGTTCGCGATCTTTCCCGAACGTTCGCGAGCGGGCCACGACCAATCATGCGAGTGTTCGCGTGTCGCGCAATTTCCGTTTGTCGCTGAGTGGCTGGTGCCCGGCGATGTGCGTCGCGTGATTGGTGTAGTCGCGCGAGTCCTGCGCGCCGCGTGTTGTTCGCGCGCGCCAGTTTTCGAACAATAGGATAGGATAGAGGATAGGATAGGATAGAGGATAGGATAGGATAGAGGATAGGATAGGATAGAGGATAGGATAGAGGATAGGATAGGATAGAGGATAGGATAGAATAGAAGATAGGATAGGATAGAGAATAGAATAGGATAGAGGATAGGATAGGATAGAGGATAGGATAGGATAGAGGATAGGATAGGATAGAGGATAGGATAGGACAGAGGATAGGATAGGGGATTTGATAGGATACAGGATAGGATAGGATAGGGGAATTGATAGGATAGAGGATAGGATAGGATAGAGGATAGGATAGGATAGAGGATAGGATAGGATAGAAGATAGGATAGGATAGAGGATAGGATAGGATAGAGGATTGGATAGGATAGAGGATAGGATAAGATAGAGGATTAGATAGGATACAGGATTAGATAGGGTACAGGAAAGGATAGGATTGAGGATAGATGATAGGATAGGATAGAAGATAGGATAGGATAGAGGATAGGATATGATAGAGGATAGGATAGGGGATGTGATAGGATAGATGATAGGGTAGGATAGAGGATTGGATAGGATACAGGAAAGGATAGGATTGTGGATAGATGATAGGATAGGATACAGGATTGGATAGGATACAGGATAGGATAGGATTGAGGATAGGATAGGGGATTTGATAGGATAGAGGATAGGATATGATAGAAGATAGGATAGGATAGAGGATAGGATAGAATAGAGGATAGGATAGGATAGAGGATAGGATAGGATAGAGGATAGGATAGGATAGAGGATAGGATAGGATAGAGGATTGGATAGGATAGAGGATAGGATAGGATAGAGGATATGATAGGATAGACGATAGGATAGGATAGAGGATAGGATAGGATAGAGGATTAGACAGGATACAGGAAAGGATAGGATTCAGGGTAGATGATAGGATAGGATAGAGGATTGGATAGGATACAGGATAGGATAGGATAGAGGATAGGATAGGATAGAGGATAGGTTAGTATAGAGTATAGGATAGGATAGAGGATAGGATAGGATAGGGGATAGGATAGGGGATTGGATAGGATAGAGGATAGGATAGGATAGAGGATAGGATAGGATAGAGGATAGGTTAGTATAGAGTATAGGATAGGATAGAGGATAGGATAGGATAGGGGATAGGATAGGATAGAGGATAGGATAGGATAGAGGATAGGATAGGATAGAGGATGGGATAGGATAGAGTATAGGATAGGATATAGGATCGGAGAGAGTATAGAATGGGATAGAGGATAGGATAGGATAGAGGATAGGATTGAGGATAGAGCATAGGATAGAGGCTAGGATAGGATAGAGGATAGGATAGGATAGAGGATAGGATAGGATAGAGGATAGGATAGGATAGAGGATAGGATAGGATAGAGAATAGGATAGGATAGAGGATAGGATAGCATAGAGGATAGGATAGGATAGAGGATAGGATAGGATAGTGGATAGGATAGAGGATAGGATAGGACAGAGGATAGGATAGGATAGAGGATAGGATAGAGGATAGGATAGAGGATAGGATAGGATAGAGGATAGGATAGGATAGAGGATAGGATAGGATAGGATAGAGGATAGGAAAGGATAGGATAGGATAGGATAGAGGATAGGATAGGTTAGAGGATAGGATAGGATAGAGGATAGGATCGGATAGAGTATAGAATAGGATAGAGGATAAGATAGCATAGAGGATAAGAGACGATAGAAGATAGGATAGGATAGAGAATAGGATCGGATAGAGGATAGGATAGGATAGAGGATAGGATAGAGGATAGGATAGAGGATAGGATAGGATAGAGGAAAGGATAGGATAGAGAATAGGATAGAGGATAGGGTAGGATAGACAATAGGATAGAGGATAGGATATAATTGAGGATAGGATAGAATAGAGGATAGGATAGGATAGAGGAAAGGATAGGATAGAGGATAGGATAGAGGATAGGATAGGATAGAGGATAGGATAGGATAGAGGATAGGATAGGACAGAGGATAGGATAGGGGATTTGATAGGATACAGGATAGGATAGGATAGGGGAAATGATAGGATAGAGGATAGGATAGGATAGAGGATAGGATCGGATAGAGGATAGGATAGAGGTTAGGATAGGATAGAGGATAGGATAGGATAGAGGATAGGTTAGGATTGGATAGAGAATAGGATAGGATAGATGATATTATAGGAAGGACGATAGGATATGATAGAAGGATACGATATTATAGAGGATAGGACAGGATAGAGGATAGGATAGGATAGAGGATAGGATAGGATAGAGGATAGGATAGGATAGAGGATAGGATAGGATAGAGGATAGGATAGGATAGAGGATAGGATAGGATAGATAATAGGATAGGATAGAGGATAGGCTCGTATAGAGGATAGGATAGGATAGAGGATAGGATAGGATAGAGGATAGGATAGAGGATAGGATAGAGGATAGGATAGGATAGAGGATAGGATAGGATAGAGGATAGGATAGGATAGAGGATAGGATAGGATAGACGATAGGATAGAGGATAGGATAGGAGATTGGATAGGAGAGAGGACAGGAGTTTATAGAGGATAGGATAGGATAGACGATAGGATAGAGGATAGGATAGGAGATTGGATAGGAGAGAGGACAGGAGACTATAGAGGATAGGATAGGATATAGGATTGGATAGGATAGAGGATAGGATACGATAGACGATAAGATAGGATAGAGGATAGGATAGGGGATTGGATAGGATAGTTGATGGAATAGGATAGAGGATAGGATAGGATAGAGAATAGGATAGGATAGATGATATTAAAGGAAAGAGGATAGGATATGATAGAGGATACGATATTATAGAGGATAGGATAGGATACAGGATACGATATTATAGAGGATAAGATAGGATAGAGGATAGGATTGAGGATAGATTATAGTATAGAGGATAGGATAGGATAGAGGATAGGATAGGATAGAGAATAGGATAGGATACAGGATAGGATAGGATAGAGGATAGGATACGATAGAGTATCGGATAGCAAAGAGGATAGGAGACGATAGGGGATAGGATAGGGTAGAGGATAGGATAGGATAGAGGATAGTATAGGATAGAGGATAGGATAGGATAGAGGATAGGATAGGATAGAGGATAGGATAGGATAGATGATAGGAGACGATAGAGGAAAGGATAGGATAGGATAGAGAATAGGATAGGATAGATGATATTATAGGATAGAGGATAGGATAGGATAGAGAATAGGATAGAGGATAGGATAGGATAGACAATAGGATAGAGGATAGGATAGAATAGAGGATAGGATAGGATAGAGGAAAGGATAGGATAGAGGATAGGATAGAGGATAGGATAGGATGGAGGATAGGATAGGATGGAGGATAGGATAGGATAGAGGATAGGATAGGATAGAGGATAGGATAGGATAGAGAATAGGATAGAGGATAGGATAGTATAGACAATAGGATAGAGGGTAGGATAGGATTGAGGATAGGATAGAATAGAGGAGAGAATAGGATAGAGGAAAGGATAGGATAGAGGATAGGATAGGATAGAGGATAGGATAGGATAGAGGATAGGATAGGATAGAGGATAGGGTAGGGGATTGGATAGGATAGAGAATACGATAGGATAGCGGATAGGATACGATTGAGGATAGGATAGGATAGAGAATAGGATAGAGGATAGGACAGAGGATTGGATAGGATAGGACAGAGAATAGGATAGAGGATAGGACAGAGGATTGGATAGGATAGGATAGAGGATAGGATAGGATAGAGGATAGGATAGGATTGAGGATAGGATAGGAGATTGGATAGGAGAGAGGACAGGAGACTATAGAGGATAGGATAGGATATAGGATTGGATAGGATAGAGGATAGGATACGATAGAGTATAGGATAGGATAGAGGATAGGATAGGATAGAGGATAGGATAGGATAGAGGATAGGATAGGATAGAGGATAGGATAGGATAGGATAGGATATAGGATAGGATAGGATAGAGGATAGGATAGGATAGGATAGAGGATAGGATAGGATAGAGGATAGGATAGGATAGAGGATAGGATAGGATAGAGGATAGGATAGGATAAAGTATAGGATATAGGATTGGAAAGGATAGGAGATTGGATAGGATAGAGGACAGGAGACGGTAGAGGATAGGATAGGATAGAGGATTGGATAGGATAGAGGATAGGATACGATAGAGGATAGGGTAGGATATAGAATAGGATAGGATGGAAGATTTTATAGGATAGAGCACAGGATAGGGTAGAGGATACGATATTATAGTGGAGAGGATCGAATATAGGATAGGATAGGGGATTGGATAGGATAGAGGATAGGATAGGATAAATGATAGGATAGGATTGCATAGAGAATAGGATAGGATAGATGATATTATAGGAAAGACGATAGGATATGATAGAGGATACGATATTATAGAGGATAGGATAGGATACAGGATCGGATAGGATAGAGGATAGGATAGGATAGAGGATACGATCGGATAGAGGATAGGATAGGATAGGATAGAGGATAGGATAGGATAGAGGATAGGATAGGATAGAGGATAGGATAGGATAGAGGATAGGATAGGATAGAGGATAGGAAAGGATAGGATTGGATAGGATAGAGGATAGGATAGGATAAACTATAGGATAGAGGATTGGATAGGATAGAGGATAGGATAGGAGATTGGATAGGATAGAGGACAGGAGACGATAGAGGATAGGATAGGATAGAGGATTGGATACGATAGAGGATAGATTATACGATACAGGATAGGATAGCATAGAGGATAGGATAGCATATAGGATTGGCGACGATAGAGGATAGGATAGTATAGAGGATAGGAAAGGATAGGATTGGATAGGATAGAGGATAGGATAGGATAAACTATAGGATAGAGGATTGGATAGGATAGAGGATAGGATAGGAGATTGGATAGGATAGAGGACAGGAGACGATTGACGATAGGATAGGATAGAGGATTGGATAGCATAGAGGATAGGATACGATAGAGGATAGGGTAGGATATAGTATAGGATATAGGATTGGATAGGATAGAGGATAGGATTGAGGATAGATTATACGATAGAGGATAGGATAGGATAGAGAATTGGATAGGATAGATGATATTAAAGGAAAGAGGATAGGATATGATAGAGGATAGGAAAGGATAGGATAGGATAGGATAGAGCATAGGATAGAATAGAGGGTAGGATAGAATAGAGGATAGGATAGGATATATAATTGGATAGGATAGAGGATAGGATATGATAAAGAATACGATAGGGGATTGGATTGTATAGAAGATAGGAGACGATAGAGGATAGGATAGGATAGCGGATAGGATCGCATAGAGGATAGACGATAGAGGATATGATAGGATAGAGGATAGGATAGGATAGAGGATAGGATAGGATAGAGGATAGGATAGGATAGAGGATAGGATAGGATAGAGGATAGGATAGGATAGAGGATAGGAGAGGATAGAGGATAGGATAGGATAGAGGATAGGATAGGATAGAGGGTAGGATAGGATAGAGGATAGGATAGGATAGAGGATAGGATAGTATAGGATAGAGGATAGGATAGGATAGGATAGAGGATAGGATAGGATAGGATTGGATAGGATAGAGGATAGGATAGGATAGAGAATAGGATAGGAGATTGGATAGGATAGAGGACAGGAGACGATAGACGATAGGATAGGATAGAGGATAGGATAGGATAGAGGATAGGATAGGATAGAGGATAGGATAGGATAGAGGATAGGATAGGATTGAGGATAGGATAGGATAGAAGATACGATGTTATAGAGGATAGGATAGGATAGAGGATAGGATTGAGGATAGATTATAGGATAGAGGATAGGATAGGATAGAGGATAGGATAGGATAGAGGATAGGATACGATAGAGTATAGGATATAGGATTGAATAGGATAGAGGATACGATACGATAGAGGATAGTATAGGGTTGGATATACAATAGGATAAGATGGATGATATTATAGGATAGATGACAGGATAGGATAGAGGGTAAGATATTATAGAGGATAGGATAGGATAGAGGATAGGATATGATAGAGTATAGGATATAGGATTGGATAGGATATAGGATAGGATAGGATAGGGGATAGGATAAGGGATTGGATTGTATAGAAGATAGGATAGGATAGAGGATAGGATAGGATAGAGAATAGGATAGGAGATTGGATAGGATAGAGGACAGGAGACGATAGACGATAGGATAGGATAGAGGATAGGATAGGATAGAGGATAGGATAGGATAGAGGATAGGATAGGATAGAGGATAGGATAGGATAGAGGATAGGATAGGATTGAGGATAGGATAGGATAGAAGATACGATGTTATAGAGGATAGGATAGGATAGAGGATAGGATTGAGGATAGATTATAGGATAGAGGATAGGATAGGATAGAGGATAGGATAGGATAGAGGATAGGATACGATAGAGTATAGGATATAGGATTGAATAGGATAGAGGATACGATACGATAGAGGATAGTATAGGGTTGGATATACAATAGGATAAGATGGATGATATTATAGGATAGATGACAGGATAGGATAGAGGGTAAGATATTATAGAGGATAGGATAGGATAGAGGATAGGATATGATAGAGTATAGGATATAGGATTGGATAGGATATAGGATAGGATAGGATAGAGGATAGGATAAGGGATTGGATTGTATAGAAGATAGGATAGGATAGAGGATAGGATAGGATAGAGAATAGGATAGGGTAGATTATATTATAGGATAGAGGATACGATATTGTAGAGGATAGGATAGGATAGAGTATAGGATTGAATAGAGGATAGGATAGGTGATTGGATATGATAGAGGATAGGATATTGGATTGGATAGGATAGAGGATAGGATAGGTTAGAGGATAGGATAGGAGATTGGATAGGATAGAGGATAGGATAGGTTAGATAATAGGATAGGATAGAGGATTGGATACGATAGAGGATAGGATAGGATAGAGGATAGGATAGGATAGAGGATAGGATAGGATAGAGGATACGATAGGATAGAGGATAGGATAGGATAGAGGATAGGATACGATAGAGTATAGGATATAGGATTGAATAGGATAGAGGATAGGATACGATAGAGGATAGTATAGGGTAGGATATAGAATAGGATAAGATGGATGATATTATAGGATAGATGACAGGATAGGATAGAGGGTACGATATTATAGAGGATAGGATAGGATAGAGGAAAGGATATGATAGAGTATAGGATATAGGATTGGATAGGATATAGGATAGGATAGGATAGAGGATAGGATAGGGGATTGGATTGTATAGAAGATAGGATAGGATAGAGGATAGGATAGGATAGAGAATAGGATATAGGATTGGATAGGATGGAGGATAGGATAGGAGATTGGATAGGATAGAGGACAGGAGACGATAGAGGATAGGATAGGATAGAGGATTGGATGGGATAGAGGATAGGATACGATAGAGGATAGGGTAGGATATAGTATAGGATTGGATGGAAGATATTATAGGATAGAGCACAGGATAGGGTAGAGGATACGATATTATAGTGGAGAGGATCGAATATAGGATAGGATAGGGGATTGGATAGGATAGAGGATAGGAAAGGATAGTTGATAGGATAGGATAGACGATAGGATAGGGGTTAGAATAGGATAGTTAATAGAAGAGAATAGAGGATAGGATAGGATAGTTGATAGGATAGGATTGAGGATAGGATAGGATTGAGGATAGGATAGGATAGAAGATACGATGTTATAGAGGATAGGATAGGATAGAGGATAGGATTGAGGATAGATTATAGGATAGAGGATAGGATAGGATAGAGGATAGGATACGATAGAGTATAGGATATAGGATTGAATAGGATAGAGGATACGATACGATAGAGGATAGTATAGGGTAGGATACACAATAGGATAAGATGGATTATATTATAGGATAGATGACAGGATAGGATAGAGGGTACGAATATAGGATAGGATAGGGGATGGGATAGGATAGAGGATAGGAAAGGATAGTTGATAGGATAGGATAGAAGATAGGATAGGGGTTAGAATAGGATAGTTGATAGAAGAGGATAGAGGATAGGATAGGATAGTTGATAGAATAGGATAGAGGATAGGATAGGATAGAGGATAGGATAGGGGATTGGATTGTATAGAAGATAGGATAGGATTGAGGATAGGATAGGATAGAGAATAGGATAGGGTAGATTATATTATAGGATAGAGGATACGATATTGTAGAGGATAGGATAGGATAGAGTATAGGATTGAGGATAGATTATAGGATAGAGGATACGATAGGATAGAGGATAGGATAGGATAGAGGATAGGATAGGATAGAGGATAGGATAGGATAGAGGATAGGATAGGTTAGAGAATAGGATAGGATAGAGGATTGGATAGGATAGAGGATAGGATAGGATAGAGGATAGGATAGGATAGAGGATAGGATAGGATAGAGGATAGGAAAGGATTGGATAGAGAATAGGATAGGATTGACGATATTATAGGAAAGACGATAGGATATGATAGAGGATACGATATTATAGAGGATAGGATACGATAGAGGATCGGATAGGATAGAGGATAGGATAGGATAGAGGATACGATCGGATAGAGGATAGGATAGGATAGGATAGAGGATAGGATAGGATAGAGTATAGGATATAGGATTGGATAGCATAGAGGATAGGATTGAGGATAGATTATACGATAGAGGATAGGATAGGATAGAGGATAGGATAGGGGATTGGATAGGATAGAGAATAGGATAGGATAGCGGATAGGATGGGATTGAGGATAGGATAGGATAGAGGATAGGATAGGATAGAGGATCGGATAGGATAGAGGACCGGATAGGGGATTGGATAGGATAGAGGATCGGATAGGATAGAGAATAGGATAGAATTGAGGATAGGATAGGATAGAGGATAGGATAGGATAGAGGATAGGATAGGATAGAGTATAGGATATAGGATTGGATAGGATGGAGGATAGGATAGGAGATTGGATAGGATAGATGAGAGGAGACGATAGAGGATAGGATAGGATAGAGGATTGGATGGGATAGAGGATAGGATACGATAGAGGATAGGGTAGGATATAGTATAGGATTGGATGGATGATATTATAGGATAGAGCAGAGGATAGGGTAGACGATACGATATTATAGTGGAGAGGATCGAATATAGGATAGGATAGGGGATTGGATAGGATAGAGGATAGGAAAGGATAGTTGATAGGATAGGATAGACGATAGGATAGGGGTTAGAATAGGATAGTTGATAGAATAGGATAGAGGATAGGATAGGATAGTTGATAGAATAGGATAGAGGATAGGATAGGATAGAGGATAGGATAGGATAGAGGATAGGAAAGGATTGGATAGAGAATAGGATAGGATAGATGATATTATAGGAAAGACGATAGGATATGATAGAGGATACGATATTATAGAGGATAGGATACGATAGAGGATCGGTTAGGATAGAGGATAGGATAGGATAGAGAATAGGATAGGATAGAGGATAGGATAGCATAGAGGATAGGATAGGATAGAGGATAGGATAGGATAGTGGATAGGATAGAGGATAGGATAGGACAGAGGATAGGATAGGATAGAGGATAGGATAGAGGATAGGATAGAGGATAGGATAGGATAGAGGATAGGATAGGATAGAGGATAGGATAGGATAGGATAGAGGATAGGAAAGGATAGGATAGGATAGGATAGAGGATAGGATAGGTTAGAGGATAGGATAGGATAGAGGATAGGATCGGATAGAGTATAGAATAGGATAGAGGATAAGATAGCATAGAGGATAAGAGACGATAGAAGATAGGATAGGATAGAGAATAGGATCGGATAGAGGATAGGATAGGATAGAGGATAGGATAGAGGATAGGATAGAGGATAGGATAGAGGATAGGATAGGATAGAGGAAAGGATAGGATAGAGAATAGGATAGAGGATAGGGTAGGATAGACAATAGGATAGAGGATAGGATATAATTGAGGATAGGATAGAATAGAGGATAGGATAGGATAGAGGAAAGGATAGGATAGAGGATAGGATAGAGGATAGGATAGGATAGAGGATAGGATAGGATAGAGGATAGGATAGGACAGAGGATAGGATAGGGGATTTGATAGGATACAGGATAGGATAGGATAGGGGAAATGATAGGATAGAGGATAGGATAGGATAGAGGATAGGATCGGATAGAGGATAGGATAGAGGTTAGGATAGGATAGAGGATAGGATAGGATAGAGGATAGGTTAGGATTGGATAGAGAATAGGATAGGATAGATGATATTATAGGAAGGACGATAGGATATGATAGAAGGATACGATATTATAGAGGATAGGACAGGATAGAGGATAGGATAGGATAGAGGATAGGATAGGATAGAGGATAGGATAGGATAGAGGATAGGATAGGATAGAGGATAGGATAGGATAGAGGATAGGATAGGATAGATAATAGGATAGGATAGAGGATAGGCTCGTATAGAGGATAGGATAGGATAGAGGATAGGATAGGATAGAGGATAGGATAGACGATAAGATAGGATAGAGGATAGGATAGGGGATTGGATAGGATAGTTGATGGAATAGGATAGAGGATAGGATAGGATAGAGAATAGGATAGGATAGATGATATTAAAGGAAAGAGGATAGGATATGATAGAGGATACGATATTATAGAGGATAGGATAGGATACAGGATACGATATTATAGAGGATAAGATAGGATAGAGGATAGGATTGAGGATAGATTATAGTATAGAGGATAGGATAGGATAGAGGATAGGATAGGATAGAGAATAGGATAGGATACAGGATAGGATAGGATAGAGGATAGGATACGATAGAGTATCGGATAGCAAAGAGGATAGGAGACGATAGGGGATAGGATAGGGTAGAGGATAGGATAGGATAGAGGATAGTATAGGATAGAGGATAGGATAGGATAGAGGATAGGATAGGATAGAGGATAGGATAGGATAGATGATAGGAGACGATAGAGGAAAGGATAGGATAGGATAGAGAATAGGATAGGATAGATGATATTATAGGATAGAGGATAGGATAGGATAGAGAATAGGATAGAGGATAGGATAGGATAGACAATAGGATAGAGGATAGGATAGAATAGAGGATAGGATAGGATAGAGGAAAGGATAGGATAGAGGATAGGATAGAGGATAGGATAGGATGGAGGATAGGATAGGATGGAGGATAGGATAGGATAGAGGATAGGATAGGATAGAGGATAGGATAGGATAGAGAATAGGATAGAGGATAGGATAGTATAGACAATAGGATAGAGGGTAGGATAGGATTGAGGATAGGATAGAATAGAGGAGAGAATAGGATAGAGGAAAGGATAGGATAGAGGATAGGATAGGATAGAGGATAGGATAGGATAGAGGATAGGATAGGATAGAGGATAGGGTAGGGGATTGGATAGGATAGAGAATACGATAGGATAGCGGATAGGATACGATTGAGGATAGGATAGGATAGAGAATAGGATAGAGGATAGGACAGAGGATTGGATAGGATAGGGCAGAGAATAGGATAGAGGATAGGACAGAGGATTGGATAGGATAGGATAGAGGATAGGATAGGATAGAGGATAGGATAGGATTGAGGATAGGATAGGAGATTGGATAGGAGAGTGGACAGGAGACTATAGAGGATAGGATAGGATATAGGATTGGATAGGATAGAGGATAGGATACGATAGAGGATAGGATAGGATAGAGGATAGGATAGGATAGAGGATAGGATAGGATAGAGGATAGGATAGGATAGGATAGGATAGAGGATAGGGTAGGGGATTGGATAGGATAGAGAATACGATAGGATAGCGGATAGGATACGATTGAGGATAGGATAGGATAGAGAATAGGATAGAGGATAGGACAGAGGATTGGATAGGATAGGACAGAGAATAGGATAGAGGATAGGACAGAGGATTGGATAGGATAGGATAGAGGATAGGATAGGATAGAGGATAGGATAGGATTGAGGATAGGATAGGAGATTGGATAGGAGAGAGGACAGGAGACTATAGAGGATAGGATAGGATATAGGATTGGATAGGATAGAGGATAGGATACGATAGAGTATAGGATAGGATAGAGGATAGGATAGGATAGAGGATAGGATAGGATAGAGGATAGGATAGGATAGGATAGGATATAGGATAGGATAGGATAGAGGATAGGATAGGATAGGATAGAGGATAGGATAGGATAGAGGATAGGATAGGATAGAGGATAGGATAGGATAGAGGATAGGATAGGATAAAGTATAGGATATAGGATTGGAAAGGATAGGAGATTGGATAGGATAGAGGACAGGAGACGGTAGAGGATAGGATAGGATAGAGGATTGGATAGGATAGAGGATAGGATACGATAGAGGATAGGGTAGGATATAGAATAGGATAGGATGGAAGATTTTATAGGATAGAGCACAGGATAGGGTAGAGGATACGATATTATAGTGGAGAGGATCGAATATAGGATAGGATAGGGGATTGGATAGGATAGAGGATAGGATAGGATAAATGATAGGATAGGATTGCATAGAGAATAGGATAGGATAGATGATATTATAGGAAAGACGATAGGATATGATAGAGGATACGATATTATAGAGGATAGGATAGGATACAGGATCGGATAGGATAGAGGATAGGATAGGATAGAGGATACGATCGGATAGAGGATAGGATAGGATAGGATAGAGGATAGGATAGGGTAGAGTATAGGATATAGGATTGGATAGGATAGAGGATAGGATTGAGGATAGATTATACGATACAGGATAGGATAGGATAGAGGATAGGATAGCATATAGGATTGGCGACGATAGAGGATAGGATAGTATAGAGGATAGGAAAGGATAGGATTGGATAGGATAGAGGATAGGATAGGATAAACTATAGGATAGAGGATTGGATAGGATAGAGGATAGGATAGGAGATTGGATAGGATAGAGGACAGGAGACGATTGACGATAGGATAGGATAGAGGATTGGATAGCATAGAGGATAGGATACGATAGAGGATAGGGTAGGATATAGTATAGGATATAGGATTGGATAGGATAGAGGATAGGATTGAGGATAGATTATACGATAGAGGATAGGATAGGATAGAGAATTGGATAGGATAGATGATATTAAAGGAAAGAGGATAGGATATGATAGAGGATAGGAAAGGATAGGATAGGATAGGATAGAGCATAGGATAGAATAGAGGGTAGGATAGAATAGAGGATAGGATAGGATATATAATTGGATAGGATAGAGGATAGGATATGATAAAGAATACGATAGGGGATTGGATTGTATAGAAGATAGGAGACGATAGAGGATAGGATAGGATAGCGGATAGGATCGCATAGAGGATAGACGATAGAGGATATGATAGGATAGAGGATAGGATAGGATAGAGGATAGGATAGGATAGAGGATAGGATAGGATAGAGGATAGGATATAATAGAGGATAGGATAGGATAGAGGATAGGAGAGGATAGAGGATAGGATAGGATAGAGGATAGGATAGGATAGAGGGTAGGATAGGATAGAGGATAGGATAGGATAGAGGATAGGATAGTATAGGATAGAGGATAGGATAGGATAGGATAGAGGATAGGATAGGATAGGATTGGATAGGATAGAGGATAGGATAGGATAGAGAATAGGATAGGAGATTGGATAGGATAGAGGACAGGAGACGATAGACGATAGGATAGGATAGAGGATAGGATAGGATAGAGGATAGGATAGGATAGAGGATAG
Organism: Halictus rubicundus; assembly: GCF_050948215.1. NCBI lineage: Eukaryota > Metazoa > Arthropoda > Insecta > Hymenoptera > Halictidae > Halictus > Halictus rubicundus. The sequence goes on along the minus strand of NW_027488732.1, from coordinate 72,386 downwards.
GATAGGATAGAGGATAGGATAGGATTGAGGATAGGATAGGATAGAAGATACGATGTTATAGAGGATAGGATAGGATAGAGGATAGGATTGAGGATAGATTATAGGATAGAGGATAGGATAGGATAGAGGATAGGATAGGATAGAGGATAGGATACGATAGAGTATAGGATATAGGATTGAATAGGATAGAGGATACGATACGATAGAGGATAGTATAGGGTTGGATATACAATAGGATAAGATGGATGATATTATAGGATAGATGACAGGATAGGATAGAGGGTAAGATATTATAGAGGATAGGATAGGATAGAGGATAGGATATGATAGAGTATAGGATATAGGATTGGATAGGATATAGGATAGGATAGGATAGGGGATAGGATAAGGGATTGGATTGTATAGAAGATAGGATAGGATAGAGGATAGGATAGGATAGAGAATAGGATAGGAGATTGGATAGGATAGAGGACAGGAGACGATAGACGATAGGATAGGATAGAGGATAGGATAGGATAGAGGATAGGATAGGATAGAGGATAGGATAGGATAGAGGATAGGATAGGATAGAGGATAGGATAGGATTGAGGATAGGATAGGATAGAAGATACGATGTTATAGAGGATAGGATAGGATAGAGGATAGGATTGAGGATAGATTATAGGATAGAGGATAGGATAGGATAGAGGATAGGATAGGATAGAGGATAGGATACGATAGAGTATAGGATATAGGATTGAATAGGATAGAGGATACGATACGATAGAGGATAGTATAGGGTTGGATATACAATAGGATAAGATGGATGATATTATAGGATAGATGACAGGATAGGATAGAGGGTAAGATATTATAGAGGATAGGATAGGATAGAGGATAGGATATGATAGAGTATAGGATATAGGATTGGATAGGATATAGGATAGGATAGGATAGAGGATAGGATAAGGGATTGGATTGTATAGAAGATAGGATAGGATAGAGGATAGGATAGGATAGAGAATAGGATAGGGTAGATTATATTATAGGATAGAGGATACGATATTGTAGAGGATAGGATAGGATAGAGTATAGGATTGAATAGAGGATAGGATAGGTGATTGGATATGATAGAGGATAGGATATTGGATTGGATAGGATAGAGGATAGGATAGGTTAGAGGATAGGATAGGAGATTGGATAGGATAGAGGATAGGATAGGTTAGAGAATAGGATAGGATAGAGGATTGGATACGATAGAGGATAGGATAGGATAGAGGATAGGATAGGATAGAGGATAGGATAGGATAGAGGATACGATAGGATAGAGGATAGGATAGGATAGAGGATAGGATACGATAGAGTATAGGATATAGGATTGAATAGGATAGAGGATAGGATACGATAGAGGATAGTATAGGGTAGGATATAGAATAGGATAAGATGGATGATATTATAGGATAGATGACAGGATAGGATAGAGGATTGGATGGGATAGAGGATAGGATACGATAGAGGATAGGGTAGGATATAGTATAGGATTGGATGGAAGATATTATAGGATAGAGCACAGGATAGGGTAGAGGATACGATATTATAGTGGAGAGGATCGAATATAGGATAGGATAGGGGATTGGATAGGATAGAGGATAGGAAAGGATAGTTGATAGGATAGGATAGACGATAGGATAGGGGTTAGAATAGGATAGTTAATAGAAGAGAATAGAGGATAGGATAGGATAGTTGATAGGATAGGATTGAGGATAGGATAGGATTGAGGATAGGATAGGATAGAAGATACGATGTTATAGAGGATAGGATAGGATAGAGGATAGGATTGAGGATAGATTATAGGATAGAGGATAGGATAGGATAGAGGATAGGATACGATAGAGTATAGGATATAGGATTGAATAGGATAGAGGATACGATACGATAGAGGATAGTATAGGGTAGGATATACAATAGGATAAGATGGATTATATTATAGGATAGATGACAGGATAGGATAGAGGGTACGAATATAGGATAGGATAGGGGATGGGATAGGATAGAGGATAGGAAAGGATAGTTGATAGGATAGGATAGACGATAGGATAGGGGTTAGAATAGGATAGTTGATAGAAGAGGATAGAGGATAGGATAGGATAGTTGATAGAATAGGATAGAGGATAGGATAGGATAGAGGATAGGATAGGGGATTGGATTGTATAGAAGATAGGATAGGATTGAGGATAGGATAGGATAGAGAATAGGATAGGGTAGATTATATTATAGGATAGAGGATACGATATTGTAGAGGATAGGATAGGATAGAGTATAGGATTGAGGATAGATTATAGGATAGAGGATAGGATAGGATAGAGGATAGGATAGGATAGAGGATAGGATAGGATAGAGGATAGGATAGGATAGAGGATAGGATAGGTTAGAGAATAGGATAGGATAGAGGATTGGATAGGATAGAGGATAGGATAGGATAGAGGATAGGATAGGATAGAGGATAGGATAGGATAGAGGATAGGAAAGGATTGGATAGAGAATAGGATAGGATTGACGATATTATAGGAAAGACGATAGGATATGATAGAGGATACGATATTATAGAGGATAGGATACGATAGAGGATCGGATAGGATAGAGGATAGGATAGGATAGAGGATACGATCGGATAGAGGATAGGATAGGATAGGATAGAGGATAGGATAGGATAGAGTATAGGATATAGGATTGGATAGCATAGAGGATAGGATTGAGGATAGATTATACGATAGAGGATAGGATAGGATAGAGGATAGGATAGGGGATTGGATAGGATAGAGAATAGGATAGGATAGCGGATAGGATGGGATTGAGGATAGGATAGGATAGAGGATAGGATAGGATAGAGGATCGGATAGGATAGAGGACCGGATAGGGGATTGGATAGGATAGAGGATCGGATAGGATAGAGAATAGGATAGAATTGAGGATAGGATAGGATAGAGGATAGGATAGGATAGAGGATAGGATAGGATAGAGTATAGGATATAGGATTGGATAGGATGGAGGATAGGATAGGAGATTGGATAGGATAGATGAGAGGAGACGATAGAGGATAGGATAGGATAGAGGATTGGATGGGATAGAGGATAGGATACGATAGAGGATAGGGTAGGATATAGTATAGGATTGGATGGATGATATTATAGGATAGAGCAGAGGATAGGGTAGACGATACGATATTATAGTGGAGAGGATCGAATATAGGATAGGATAGGGGATTGGATAGGATAGAGGATAGGAAAGGATAGTTGATAGGATAGGATAGACGATAGGATAGGGGTTAGAATAGGATAGTTGATAGAATAGGATAGAGGATAGGATAGGATAGTTGATAGAATAGGATAGAGGATAGGATAGGATAGAGGATAGGATAGGATAGAGGATAGGAAAGGATTGGATAGAGAATAGGATAGGATAGATGATATTATAGGAAAGACGATAGGATATGATAGAGGATACGATATTATAGAGGATAGGATACGATAGAGGATCGGTTAGGATAGAGGATAGGATAGGATAGAGGATACGATCGGATACAGGATAGGATAGGATAGGATAGAGGATAGGATAGGATAGGATAGTATAGGATATAGGATTGGATAGCATAGAGGATAGGATTGAGGGTAGATTATACGATAGAGGATAGGATAGGATAGAGGATAGGATAGGGGATTGGATAGGATAGAGAATAGGATAGGATAGCGGATAGGATGGGATTGAGGATAGGATAGGATAGAGGATAGGATAGGATAGAGGATAGGATAGGATAGAGGATAGGATAGGATAGAGGATAGGATAGGATAGAGGATAGGATAGGATAGAGGATAGGATAGGATAGAGGATAGGATAGGATAGAGGATAGGATAGGATAGAGGATTGGATAGAGGATAGGATAGGATAGAGGATTGGATAGAGGATAGGATAGGATAGAGGATATTATAGGATAGAGGATATGATAGGATAGAGGATAGGATAGGACAGAGGATAGAGGATAGGATAGGATACAGGAAAGGGTAGGATTGAGGATAGGATTGGATAGAGGATAGGATAGGGGATTGGATAGGATAGGATAGAGGATAGGATAGAGGATAGGATAGGATAGACGATAGGATAGGATAGAGTATAGGATAGGATAGAGGATAGGATAGGATAGAGGATATGATAGGGTAGAGGATACGATAGGATAGAGGATAGGGTAGGATAGAGAATACAGGATAGGATAGGATACAGGAAAGGATAGGATTGAGGATAGGATTGGATAGAGGATAGGATAGGATAGAGGATAGGATAGACGATAGGATAGGATAGAGGATAGGATAGGATAGAGGATAGGATAGGATAGAGGATAGAGGATAGGATAGGATAGTTGATAGAATAGGATAGAGGATAGGATAGGATAGAGGATAGGATAGGATAGAGGATAGGATAGGATAGAGGATAGGATAGGATAGACGATAGGTTAGGGGATTGGATAGGATAGTTGATAGAATAGGACAGAGGATAGGATAGGATAGAGAATTGGATAGGATATGATAGAGGATACGATATTATACAGGATAGGATAGGATAGATGATAGGATACGATAGAGTACAGGATATAGGATTGGATAGGATAGAGGATAGGATATAGGATTGGATAGGATAGAGGATAGGATTGAGGATAGATCATACGATAGAGGATAGAATAGGATAGAGGATAGGATAGGATAGAGGATCGGATAGGGGATTGGATAGGATAGAGAATAGGATAGGATAGAGGATAGAATAGGACATTGCATAGGATAGAGGACAGGAGACGATAGAGGATAAGATAGGATAGAGGGTAGGATAGGATAGAGGATAGGAGAGGATAGAGGATAGGATAGGTTAGAGGATAGGACAGGATAGAGGATAGGATAGGATAGAGGATAGGATAGGATAGAGGATAGGATAGAGGATAGGATAGGATAGAAGATAGGATAGAATAGAGTATAGGATAGGATAGAGGATAGGATAGGATAGAGGATAGGATACGATAGAGGATAGGATAGGATAGAGAATAGGATAGAATTGAGGATAGGACAGGATAGAGGATAGGATAGGATAGAGGATAGGATAGGATAGAGGATAGGATAGGATACAGTATAGGATATAGGATTGGATAGGATGGAGGATAGGATAGGAGATTGGATAGGATAGAGGAGAGGAGACGATAGAGGATAGGATAGGATAGAGGATTGGATGGGATAGAGGATAGGATACGATAGAGGATAGGGTAGGATATAGTATAGGATTGGATGGATGATATTATAGGATAGAGCAGAGGATAGGGTAGACGATACGATATTATAGTGGAGAGGATCGAATATAGGATAGGATAGGGGATTGGATAGGATAGAGGATAGGAAAGGATAGAAGATAGGATACAGGATTTGATAGGATAGAGGATAGGATAGGATAGAGGATATTATACACGATAGGATAGGATAGAGGATAGAGGATAGGATAGGGTACAGGAAAGGATAGGATTGAGGATAGGATTGGATAGAGGATAGGATAGGGGATTGGATAGGATAGGATAGAGGATAGGATAGAGGATAGGATAGGATAGAGGATAGGATAGGATAGAGGATAGGTTAGGATAGAGGATAGGATAGGATAGAGGATAGGATAGGATAGACGATAGGTTAGGGGATTGGATAGGATAGTTGATAGAATAGGACAGAGGATAGGATAGGATAGAGAATTGGATAGGATATGATAGAGGATACGATATTATAGAGGATAGGATAGGATAGATGATAGGATACGATAGAGTACAGGATATAGGATTGGATAGGATAGAGGATAGGATATAGGATTGGATAGGATAGAGGATAGGATTGAGGATAGATCATACGATAGAGGATAGAATAGGATAGAGGATAGGATAGGATAGAGGATCGGATAGGGGATTGGATAGGATAGAGAATAGGATAGGATAGAGGATAGAATAGGACATTGCATAGGATAGAGGACAGGAGACGATAGAGGATAAGATAGGATAGAGGGTAGGATAGGATAGAGGATAGGAGAGGATAGAGGATAGGATAGGTTAGAGGATAGGATAGGATAGAGGATAGGATAGGATAGAGGATAGGATAGGATAGAGGATAGGATAGAGGATAGGATAGGATAGAAGATAGGATAGAATAGAGTATAGGATAGGATAGAGTATAGGATAGGATAGAGGATAGGATACGATAGAGGATAGGATAGAATAGAGAATAGGATAGAATTGAGGATAGGATAGGATAGAGGATAGGATAGGATAGAGGATAGGATAGGATAGAGGATAGGATAGGATACAGTATAGGATATAGGATTGGATAGGATGGAGGATAGGATAGGAGATTGGATAGGATAGAGGAGAGGAGACGATAGAGGATAGGATAGGATAGAGGATTGGATGGGATAGAGGATAGGATACGATAGAGGATAGGGTAGGATATAGTATAGGATTGGATGGATGATATTATAGGATAGAGCAGAGGATAGGGTAGACGATACGATATTATAGTGGAGAGGATCGAATATAGGATAGGATAGGGGATTGGATAGGATAGAGGATAGGAAAGGATAGAAGATAGGATACAGGATTTGATAGGATAGAGGATAGGATAGGATAGAGGATATTATACACGATAGGATAGGATAGAGGATAGAGGATAGGATAGGGTACAGGAAAGGATAGGATTGAGGATAGGATTGGATAGAGGATAGGATAGGGGATTGGATAGGATAGGATAGAGGATAGGATAGAGGATAGGATAGGATAGAGGATAGGATAGGATAGAGGATAGGTTAGGATAGAGGATAGGATAGGATAGAGGATAGGATAGGATAGAGCATAGGATAGGATAGAGGATAGGATAGGATAGAGGATAGGATAGGATAGAGGATTGGATAGAGGATAGGATAGGATAGAGGATATTATAGGATAGAGGATATGATAGGATAGAGGATAGGATAGGACAGAGGATAGAGGATAGGATAGGATACAGGAAAGGGTAGGATTGAGGATAGGATTGGATAGAGGATAGGATAGGGGATTGGATAGGATAGGATAGAGGATAGGATAGAGGATAGGATAGGATAGAGGATAGGATAGGATAGAGGATAGGATAGGATAGAGGATAGGATAGGATAGAGGATATGATAGGGTAGAGGATACGATAGGATAGAGGATAGGGTAGGATAGAGAATACAGGATAGGATAGGATACAGGAAAGGATAGGATTGAGGATAGGATTGGATAGAGGATAGGATAGGATAGAGGACAGGATAGACGATAGGATAGGATAGAGGATAGGATAGGACAGAGGATAGGATAGGATAGAGGATTGGATAGAGGATAGGATAGGATAGAGGATATTATAGGATAGAGGATATGAAAGGATAGATGATAGGATAGGACAGAGGATTGGATAGGATAGAGGATAGAGGATTGGATAGGATAGAGGATAGGATAGGATAGGGGATATGATAGGGTAGAAGATAGGATAGGATAGAGGATAGGATAGGATAGAGGATACGATAGGATAGAGGATAGGATAGGATAGAGGATAGGATAGAGGATAAGATAGAGGATAGGATAGGACAGAAGATAGGATACAGGATTTGATAGGATAGAGGATAGGATAGGATAGAGGATATTATACACGATAGGATAGGATAGAGGATAGAGGATAGGATAGGGTACAGGAAAGGATAGGATTGAGGATAGGATTGGATAGAGGATAGGATAGGGGATTGGATAGGATAGGATAGAGGATAGGATAGAGGATAGGATAGGATAGAGGATAGGATAGGATAGAGGATAGGTTAGGATAGAGGATAGGATAGGATAGAGGATAGGATAGGATAGAGGATAGGATAGGATAGAGGATAGGATAGGATAGAGGATAGGATAGGATAGAGGATTGGATAGAGGATAGGATAGGATAGAGGATATTATAGGATAGAGGATATGATAGGATAGAGGATAGGATAGGACAGAGGATAGAGGATAGGATAGGATACAGGAAAGGGTAGGATTGAGGATAGGATTGGATAGAGGATAGGATAGGGGATTGGATAGGATAGGATAGAGGATAGGATAGAGGATAGGATAGGATAGAGGATAGGATAGGATAGAGGATAGGATAGGATAGAGGATAGGATAGGATAGAGGATAGGATAGGATAGAGGATATGATAGGGTAGAGGATACGATAGGATAGAGGATAGGGTAGGATAGAGAATACAGGATAGGATAGGATACAGGAAAGGATAGGATTGAGGATAGGATTGGATAGAAGATAGGATAGGATAGAGGATAGGATAGACGATAGGATAGGATAGAGGATAGGATAGGATAGAGGATAGGATAGGATAGAGGATAGAGGATAGGATAGGATAGTTGATAGAATAGGATAGAGGATAGGATAGGATAGAGGATAGGATAGGATAGAGGATAGGATAGGATAGACGATAGGTTAGGGGATTGGATAGGATAGTTGATCGAATAGGACAGAGGATAGGATAGGATAGAGAATTGGATAGGATATGATAGAGGATACGATATTATAGAGGATAGGATAGGATAGATGATAGGATACGATAGAGTACAGGATATAGGATTGGATAGGATAGAGGATAGGATATAGGATTGGATAGGATAGAGGATAGGATTGAGGATAGATCATACGATAGAGGATAGAATAGGATAGAGGATAGGATAGGATAGAGGATCGGATAGGGGATTGGATAGGATAGAGAATAGGATAGGATAGAGGATAGAATAGGACATTGCATAGGATAGAGGACAGGAGACGATAGAGGATAAGATAGGATAGAGGGTAGGATAGGATAGAGGATAGGAGAGGATAGAGGATAGGATAGGTTAGAGGATAGGATAGGATAGAGGATAGGATATAGGATTGGATAGGATAGAGGATAGGATAGAGGATAGGATAGGATAGAAGATAGGATAGAATAGAGTATAGGATAGGATAGAGGATAGGATAGGATAGAGGATAGGATACGATAGAGGATAGGATAGGATAGAGAATAGGATAGAATTGAGGATAGGATAGGATAGAGGATAGGATAGGATAGAGGATAGGATAGGATAGAGGATAGGATAGGATACAGTATAGGATATAGGATTGGATAGGATGGAGGATAGGATAGGAGATTGGATAGGATAGAGGAGAGGAGACGATAGAGGATAGGATAGGATAGAGGATTGGATGGGATAGAGGATAGGATACGATAGAGGATAGGGTAGGATATAGTATAGGATTGGATGGATGATATTATAGGATAGAGCAGAGGATAGGGTAGACGATACGATATTATAGTGGAGAGGATCGAATATAGGATAGGATAGGGGATTGGATAGGATAGAGGATAGGAAAGGATAGAAGATAGGATACAGGATTTCATAGGATAGAGGATAGGATAGGATAGAGGATATTATACACGATAGGATAGGATAGAGGATAGAGGATAGGATAGGGTACAGGAAAGGATAGGATTGAGGATAGGATTGGATAGAGGATAGGATAGGGGATTGGATAGGATAGGATAGAGGATAGGATAGAGGATAGGATAGGATAGAGGATAGGATAGGATAGAGGATAGGTTAGGATAGAGGATAGGATAGGATAGAGGATAGGATAGGATAGAGCATAGGATAGGATAGAGGATAGGATAGGATAGAGGATAGGATAGGATAGAGGATTGGATAGAGGATAGGATAGGATAGAGGATATTATAGGATAGAGGATATGATAGGATAGAGGATAGGATAGGACAGAGGATAGAGGATAGGATAGGATACAGGAAAGGGTAGGATTGAGGATAGGATTGGATAGAGGATAGGATAGGGGATTGGATAGGATAGGATAGAGGATAGGATAGAGGATAGGATAGGATAGAGGATAGGATAGGATAGAGGATAGGATAGGATAGAGGATAGGATAGGATAGAGGATATGATAGGGTAGAGGATACGATAGGATAGAGGATAGGGTAGGATAGAGAATACAGGATAGGATAGGATACAGGAAAGGATAGGATTGAGGATAGGATTGGATAGAGGATAGGATAGGATAGAGGATAGGATAGACGATAGGATAGGATAGAGGATAGGATAGGATAGAGGATAGGATAGGATAGAGGATAGAGGATAGGATAGGATAGTTGATAGAATAGGATAGAGGATAGGATACGACAGAGGATTGGGTAGAGGATAGGATAGGATAGAGGATATTATAGGATAGAGGGTATGATAGGGTAGAGAATAGGATAGGATAGAGGATAGAGGATAGGATAGGATACAGGAAAGGATAGGATTGAGGATAGGATTGGATAGGATAGGATAGAGGATAGGCTAGGATAGAGGATAGGATAGAGGATTGGATAGAGGATAGGATAGGATAGATGATTTAATATAGGATAGAGGATATGATAGGATAGAGGATAGGATAGGACAGAGAATTGGATAGGATAGAGGATAGTGGATAGGATAGGATACAGGAAAGGATAGGATAGAGGATAGGATAGGATAGAAGATAGGATAGGACAGAGGATAGGATAGGATAGAGAATTGGATAGGATATGATAGAGGATACGATATTATAGAGGATAGGATAGGATAGATGATAGGATACGATAGAGTACAGGATATAGGATTGGATAGGATAGAGGATAGGATATAGGATTGGATAGGATAGAGGATAGGATTGAGGATAGATCATACGATAGAGGATAGAATAGGATAGAGGATAGGATAGGATAGAGGATCGGATAGGGGATTGGATAGGATAGAGAATAGGATAGGATAGAGGATAGAATAGGACATTGCATAGGATAGAGGACAGGAGACGATAGAGGATAAGATAGGATAGAGGGTAGGATAGGATAGAGGATAGGAGAGGATAGAGGATAGGATAGGTTAGAGGATAGGATAGGATAGAGGATAGGATATAGGATTGGATAGGATAGAGGATAGGATAGAGGATAGGATAGGATAGAAGATAGGATAGAATAGAGTATAGGATAGGATAGAGGATAGGATAGGATAGAGGATAGGATACGATAGAGGATAGGATAGGATAGAGAATAGGATAGAATTGAGGATAGGATAGGATAGAGGATAGGATAGGATAGAGGATAGGATAGGATAGAGGATAGGATAGGATACAGTATAGGATAGGATACAGTATAGGATATAGGATTGGATAGGATGGAGGATAGGATAGGAGATTGGATAGGATAGAGGAGAGGAGACGATAGAGGATAGGATAGGATAGAGGATTGGATGGGATAGAGGATAGGATACGATAGAGGATAGGGTAGGATATAGTATAGGATTGGATGGATGATATTATAGGATAGAGCAGAGGATAGGGTAGACGATACGATATTATAGTGGAGAGGATCGAATATAGGATAGGATAGGGGATTGGATAGGATAGAGGATAGGAAAGGATAGAAGATAGGATACAGGATTTCATAGGATAGAGGATAGGATAGGATAGAGGATATTATACACGATAGGATAGGATAGAGGATAGAGGATAGGATAGGGTACAGGAAAGGATAGGATTGAGGATAGGATTGGATAGAGGATAGGATAGGGGATTGGATAGGATAGGATAGAGGATAGGATAGAGGATAGGATAGGATAGAGGATAGGATAGGATAGAGGATAGGTTAGGATAGAGGATAGGATAGGATAGAGGATAGGATAGGATAGAGCATAGGATAGGATAGAGGATAGGATAGGATAGAGGATAGGATAGGATAGAGGATTGGATAGAGGATAGGATAGGATAGAGGATATTATAGGATAGAGGATATGATAGGATAGAGGATAGGATAGGACAGAGGATAGAGGATAGGATAGGATACAGGAAAGGGTAGGATTGAGGATAGGATTGGATAGAGGATAGGATAGGGGATTGGATAGGATAGGATAGAGGATAGGATAGAGGATAGGATAGGATAGAGGATAGGATAGGATAGAGGATAGGATAGGATAGAGGATAGGATAGGATAGAGGATATGATAGGGTAGAGGATACGATAGGATAGAGGATAGGGTAGGATAGAGAATACAGGATAGGATAGGATACAGGAAAGGATAGGATTGAGGATAGGATTGGATAGAGGATAGGATAGGATAGAGGATAGGATAGACGATAGGATAGGATAGAGGATAGGATAGGATAGAGGATAGGATAGGATAGAGGATAGAGGATAGGATAGGATAGTTGATAGAATAGGATAGAGGATAGGATACGACAGAGGATTGGGTAGAGGATAGGATAGGATAGAGGATATTATAGGATAGAGGGTATGATAGGGTAGAGAATAGGATAGGATAGAGGATAGAGGATAGGATAGGATACAGGAAAGGATAGGATTGAGGATAGGATTGGATAGGATAGGATAGAGGATAGGCTAGGATAGAGGATAGGATAGAGGATTGGATAGAGGATAGGATAGGATAGATGATTTAATATAGGATAGAGGATATGATAGGATAGAGGATAGGATAGGACAGAGAATTGGATAGGATAGAGGATAGTGGATAGGATAGGATACAGGAAAGGATAGGATAGAGGATAGGATAGGATAGAAGATAGGATAGGATAGAGGATAGGATAGGATAGGGGATATGATAGGGTAGAGGATATGATAGGATAGAGGATTGGATAGGATAGAGGATACATGATAGGATAGGATACAGGAAAGGATAGGATTGAGGATAGGTTTGGATAGAGGATAGGATAGGATAGTGGATAGGATAGACGATAGGATAGGATAGAGGATAGGATAGGATAGAGGATAGGATAGGATAGAGGATAGGATAGGACAGAGGATAGGATACAGGATTTGATAGGATAGAGGATAGGATAGGATAGAGGATAGGATACACGATAAGATAGGATAGAGGATAGAGGATAGGATAGGATACAGGAAAGGATAGGATTGAGGATAGGATTGGATAGAGGATATTATAGGATAGAGGATATGATAGGATAGAGGATAGGATAGGACAGAGGATTGGATAGGATAGAGGATAGAGGATAGGATAGGATAGAGGATATTATACACGATAGGATAGGATAGAGGATAGAGGATAGGATAGGATACAGGAAAGGATAGGATTGAGGATAGGATTGGATAGAGGATAGGATAGGGGATTGGATAGGATAGGATAGAGGATAGGCTAGGATAGAGGATAGGCTAGGATAGAGGATAGGATAGGATAGAGGATAGAATAGGATAGAGGATAGGATAGGATAGAGGATAGGATAGACGATAGGATAGGATAGAGGATAGGATAGGATAGAGGATAGGATAGGATAGAGGATAGGATAGGACAGAGGATAGGATACAGGATTTGATAGGATAGAGGATAGGATAGGATAGAGGATAGGATAGAGGATAGGATAGAGGATAGGATAGGATACAGGATAGGATAGGATAGAGGATAGGATAGGATAGAGGATAGGATAGGATAGATGATATGATAGGGTAGAGGATACGATAGGATAGAGGATTGGATGGGATAGAGGATACAGGATAGGATAGGATACAGGAAAGGATAGGATTGAGGATAGGATTGGATAGAGGATAGGATAGGATAGAGGATAGGATAGACGATAGGTTAGGATAGAGGATAGGATAGGATAGAGGATAGGATAGGACAGAGGATAGGATAGGGGATTTGATAGGATAGGGGATAGGATAGGATAGAGGATAGGATACACGATAGGATAGGATAGAGGGTAGGATAGGACAGAGGATTGGATAGGATAGAGGATAGAGGATAGGATTCGATGCAGGATATGATAGGATAGAGGATAGGATAGTACAGAGGATAGGATAGGGGATTTCATAGGGTAGAGGATAGGATAGGATAGAAGATAGGATAGGGTAGAGGATAGGATAGGATAGGATAGACGATAGGATAGGATAGAGGATAGGATAGGATAGAGGATAGGATAGGATAGAAGATAGGATAGGGGATGTGATAGGATAGAGGATCAGATAGGATAGAAGATAGGATAGGATAGTGGATCGGATAGGATGGAAGATAGGATAGGATAGAGGAAAGGATAGGATAGAGGATAGGATAGGATAGAGGATAGGATACACGATAGGATAGGATAGAGGAGAGGATAGGACAGAGGATAGGATAGGGGATTTGATAGGATAGAGGATAGGATAGGATAGAGGATAGGATACACGATAGAATAGGATAGAGGATAGAGGATAGGATAGGATACAGGAAAGGATAGGATTGAGGATAGGATTGGATAGAGGAAAGGATAGGATTGAGGATAGGATAGGATAGAGGATATTATAGGATAGAGGATATGATAGGATAGAGGATAGGATAGGACAGAGGATTGGATAGGATAGAGGATAGGATAGGATAGAGGATAGGATAGGATAGAAGATAGGATAGGGGATTTGATAGGATAGAGGATCAGATAGGATAGAAGATAGGATAGGATAGTGGATCGGATAGGATAGAAGATAGGATAGGATAGAGGAAAGGATAGGATAGAGGATAGGATAGGATAGAGGATAGGATAGGATAGAGGATTGGATAGGATAGAGGATACAGGATAGGATAGGATACAGGAAAGGATAGGATTGAGGATAGGATTGGAAAGAGGATAGCATAGGATAGAGGATAGGATAGACGATAGGATAGGATAGAGGATAGGATAGACGATAGGATAGGATAGAGGATAGGATAGACGATAGGATAGGATAGAGGATAGGATAGGATAGAGGATAGGATAGAGGTTAGGATAGGACAGAGGATAGGATAGGGGATTTGATAGGATAGAGGATCAGATAGGATAGAAGATAGGATAGGATAGTGGATCGGATAGGATAGAAGATAGGATAGGATAGAGGAAAGGATAGGATAGAGGATAGGATAGGATAGAGGATAGGATAGGATAGAGGATTGGATAGGATAGAGGATACAGGATAGGATAGGATACAGGAAAGGATAGGATTGAGGATAGGATTGGAAAGAGGATAGCATAGGATAGAGGATAGAATAGACGATAGGATAGGATAGAGGATAGGATAGGATAGAGGATAGGATAGGATAGAGGTTAGGATAGGACAGAGGATAGGATAGGGGATTTGATAGGATAGAGGATAGGATAGGATAGAGGATAGGATACACGATAGGATCGGATAGAGGATAGGATAGGACAGAGGATAGGATAGAGGATTTGATAGGATAGAGGATAGGATGGGATAGAGGATAGGATTCACGATAGGATAGGATAGAGGATAGGATAGGACAGAGGATTGGATAGGATAGAGGATAGGATAGGATAGAGGATTGGATAGAGGATAGGATAGGATAGAGGATATTATAGGATAGAGGATATGATAGGATAGAGGATAGGATAGCACAGAGGATTGAATAGGATAGAGGATAGAGGATAGGATAGGATAGAGGATAGGATAGGATAGAGGATAGGATAGGACAGAGGATAGGATACAGGATTTGATAGGATAGAGGATAGGATAGGATAGAGGATAGGATAGAGGATAGGATAGAGGATAGGATAGGATAGAGGATAGGATAGGATAGAGGATAGGATAGGATAGAGGATAGGATAGGATAGATGATATGATAGGGTAGAGGATACGATAGGATAGAGGATTGGATGGGATAGAGGATACAGGATAGGATAGGATACAGGAAAGGATAGGATTGAGGATAGGATTGGATAGAGGATAGGATAGGATAGAGGATAGGATAGACGATAGGTTAGGATAGAGGATAGGATAGGATAGAGGATAGGATAGGACAGAGGATAGGATAGGGGATTTGATAGGATAGGGGATAGGATAGGATAGAGGATAGGATACACGATAGGATAGGATAGAGGGTAGGATAGGACAGAGGATTGGATAGGATAGAGGATAGAGGATAGGATTCTATGCAGGATATGATAGGATAGAGGATAGGATAGTACAGAGGATAGGATAGGGGATTTCATAGGGTAGAGGATAGGATAGGATAGAAGATAGGATAGGGTAGAGGATAGGATAGGATAGGATAGACGATAGGATAGGATAGAGGATAGGATAGGATAGAGGATAGGATAGGATAGAAGATAGGATAGGGGATGTGATAGGATAGAGGATCAGATAGGATAGAAGATAGGATAGGATAGTGGATCGGATAGGATGGAAGATAGGATAGGATAGAGGAAAGGATAGGATAGAGGATAGGATAGGATAGAGGATAGGATACACGATAGGATAGGATAGAGGAGAGGATAGGACAGAGGATAGGATAGGGGATTTGATAGGATAGAGGATAGGATAGGATAGAGGATAGGATACACGATAGAATAGGATAGAGGATAGAGGATAGGATAGGATACAGGAAAGGATAGGATTGAGGATAGGATTGGATAGAGGAAAGGATAGGATTGAGGATAGGATAGGATAGAGGATATTATAGGATAGAGGATATGATAGGATAGAGGATAGGATAGGACAGAGGATTGGATAGGATAGAGGATAGGATAGGATAGAGGATAGGATAGGATAGAAGATAGGATAGGGGATTTGATAGGATAGAGGATCAGATAGGATAGAAGATAGGATAGGATAGTGGATCGGATAGGATAGAAGATAGGATAGGATAGAGGAAAGGATAGGAAAGAGGATAGGATAGGATAGAGGATAGGATAGGATAGAGGATTGGATAGGATAGAGGATACAGGATAGGATAGGATACAGGAAAGGATAGGATTGAGGATAGGATTGGAAAGAGGATAGCATAGGATAGAGGATAGGATAGACGATAGGATAGGATAGAGGATAGGATAGACGATAGGATAGGATAGAGGATAGGATAGACGATAGGATAGGATAGAGGATAGGATAGGATAGAGGATAGGATAGAGGTTAGGATAGGACAGAGGATAGGATAGGGGATTTGATAGGATAGAGGATCAGATAGGATAGAAGATAGGATAGGATAGTGGATCGGATAGGATAGAAGATAGGATAGGATAGAGGAAAGGATAGGATAGAGGATAGGATAGGATAGAGGATAGGATAGGATAGAGGATTGGATAGGATAGAGGATACAGGATAGGATAGGATACAGGAAAGGATAGGATTGAGGATAGGATTGGAAAGAGGATAGCATAGGATAGAGGATAGAATAGACGATAGGATAGGATAGAGGATAGGATAGGATAGAGGATAGGATAGGATAGAGGTTAGGATAGGACAGAGGATAGGATAGGGGATTTGATAGGATAGAGGATAGGATAGGATAGAGGATAGGATACACGATAGGATCGGATAGAGGATAGGATAGGACAGAGGATAGGATAGAGGATTTGATAGGATAGAGGATAGGATGGGATAGAGGATAGGATTCACGATAGGATAGGATAGAGGATAGGATAGGACAGAGGATTGGATAGGATAGAGGATAGGATAGGATAGAGGATTGGATAGAGGATAGGATAGGATAGAGGATATTATAGGATAGAGGATAGGATAGGATACAGGAAAGGATAGGATTGAGGATAGGATTCGATGCAGGATATGATAGGATAGAGGATAGGATAGGACAGAGGATAGGATAGGGGATTTCATAGGGTAGAGGATAGGATAGGATAGAAGATAGGATAGGATAGAGGATAGGATAGGATAGAGGATAGGATAGGATAGAGGATAGGATAGACGATAGGATAGGATAGAGGATAGGATAGACGATAGGATAGGATAGAATATAGGATAGGATAGAGGATAGGATAGGATAGAGGATAGGATAGGATAGAGGATAGGATAGGATAGAGGATAGGATAGGATAGAGGATAGGATACACGATAGGATAGGATAGAGGAGAGGATAGGACAGAGGATAGGATAGGGGATTTGATAGGATAGAGGATAGGATAGGATAGAGGATAGGATACACGATAGAATAGGATAGAGGATAGAGGATAGGATAGGATACAGGAAAGGATAGGATTGAGGATAGGATTGGATAGAGGAAAGGATAGGATTGAGGATAGGATAGGATAGAGGATATTATAGGATAGAGGATATGATAGGATAGAGGATAGGATAGGACAGAGGATTGGATAGGATAGAGGATAGGATAGGATAGAGGATAGGATAGGATAGAAGATAGGATAGGGGATTTGATAGGATAGAGGATCAGATAGGATAGAAGATAGGATAGGATAGTGGATCGGATAGGATAGAAGATAGGATAGGATAGAGGAAAGGATAGGATAGAGGATAGGATAGGATAGAGGATAGGATAGGATAGAGGATTGGATAGGATAGAGGATACAGGATAGGATAGGATACAGGAAAGGATAGGATTGAGGATAGGATTGGAAAGAGGATAGCATAGGATAGAGGATAGGATAGACGATAGGATAGGATAGAGGATAGGATAGACGATAGGATAGGATAGAGGATAGGATAGACGATAGGATAGGATAGAGGATAGGATAGGATAGAGGATAGGATAGAGGTTAGGATAGGACAGAGGATAGGATAGGGGATTTGATAGGATAGAGGATCAGATAGGATAGAAGATAGGATAGGATAGTGGATCGCATAGGATAGAAGATAGGATAGGATAGAGGAAAGGATAGGATAGAGGATAGGATAGGATAGAGGATAGGATAGGATAGAGGATTGGATAGGATAGAGGATACAGGATAGGATAGGATACAGGAAAGGATAGGATTGAGGATAGGATTGGAAAGAGGATAGCATAGGATAGAGGATAGGATAGACGATAGGATAGGATAGAGGATAGGATAGGATAGAGGATAGGATAGGATAGAGGTTAGGATAGGACAGAGGATAGGATAGGGGATTTGATAGGATAGAGGATAGGATAGGATAGAGGATAGGATACACGATAGGATCGGATAGAGGATAGGATAGGACAGAGGATAGGATAGAGGATTTGATAGGATAGAGGATAGGATGGGATAGAGGATAGGATTCACGATAGGATAGGATAGAGGATAGGATAGGACAGAGGATTGGATAGGATAGAGGATAGGATAGGATAGAGGATTGGATAGAGGATAGGATAGGATAGAGGATATTATAGGATAGAGGATATGATAGGATAGAGGATAGGATAGCACAGAGGATTGAATAGGATAGAGGATAGAGGATAGGATAGGATAGAGGATAGGATAGGATAGGGGATATGATAGGGTAGAGGATATGATAGGATAGAGGATAGGGTAGGATAGAGGATTGCATAGGATAGAGGATAGAGGATAGGATAGGATACAGGAAAGGATAGGATTGAGGATAGGATTCGATGCAGGATATGATAGGATAGAGGATAGGATAGGACAGAGGATAGGATAGGGGATTTCATAGGGTAGAGGATAGGATAGGATAGAAGATAGGATAGGATAGAGGATAGGATAGGATAGAGGATAGGATAGGATAGAGGATAGGATAGACGATAGGATAGGATAGAGGATAGGATAGACGATAGGATAGGATAGAATATAGGATAGGATAGAGGATAGGATAGGATAGAGGATAGGATAGGATAGAGGATAGGATAGGATAGAGGATAGGATAGGATAGAGGATAGGATACACGATAGGATAGGATAGAGGAGAGGATAGGACAGAGGATAGGATAGGGGATTTGATAGGATAGAGGATCAGATAGGATAGAAGATAGGATAGGATAGTGGATCGGATAGGATAGAAGATAGGATAGGATAGAGGAAAGGATAGGATAGAGGATAGGATAGGATAGAGGATAGGATAGGATAGAGGATTGGATAGGATAGAGGATACAGGATAGGATAGGATACAGGAAAGGATAGGATTGAGGATAGGATTGGAAAGAGGATAGCATAGGATAGAGGATAGGATAGACGATAGGATAGGATAGAGGATAGGATAGACGATAGGATAGGATAGAGGATAGGATAGACGATAGGATAGGATAGGGGATTTGATAGGATAGAGGATCAGATAGGATAGAAGATAGGATAGGATAGTGGATCGGATAGGATAGAAGATAGGATAGGATAGAGGAAAGGATAGGATAGAGGATAGGATAGGATAGAGGATAGGATAGGATAGAGGATTGGATAGGATAGAGGATACAGGATAGGATAGGATACAGGAAAGGATAGGATTGAGGATAGGATTGGAAAGAGGATAGCATAGGATAGAGGATAGGATAGACGATAGGATAGGATAGAGGATAGGATAGGATAGAGGATAGGATAGGATAGAGGTTAGGATAGGACAGAGGATAGGATAGGGGATTTGATAGGATAGAGGATAGGATAGGATAGAGGATAGGATACACGATAGGATCGGATAGAGGATAGGATAGGACAGAGGATAGGATAGAGGATTTGATAGGATAGAGGATAGGATGGGATAGAGGATAGGATTCACGATAGGATAGGATAGAGGATAGGATAGGACAGAGGATTGGATAGGATAGAGGATAGGATAGGATAGAGGATTGGATAGAGGATAGGATAGGATAGAGGATATTATAGGATAGAGGATATGATAGGATAGAGGATAGGATAGCACAGAGGATTGAATAGGATAGAGGATAGAGGATAGGATAGGATAGAGGATAGGATAGGATAGGGGATATGATAGGGTAGAGGATATGATAGGATAGAGGATAGGGTAGGATAGAGGATTGCATAGGATAGAGGATAGAGGATAGGATAGGATACAGGAAAGGATAGGATTGAGGATAGGATTCGA
This sequence comes from Halictus rubicundus, assembly GCF_050948215.1. Taxonomy (NCBI): domain Eukaryota; kingdom Metazoa; phylum Arthropoda; class Insecta; order Hymenoptera; family Halictidae; genus Halictus; species Halictus rubicundus. The sequence goes on along the minus strand of NW_027488732.1, from coordinate 51,541 downwards.
TGCAGGATATGATAGGATAGAGGATAGGATAGGACAGAGGATAGGATAGGGGATTTCATAGGGTAGAGGATAGGATAGGATAGAAGATAGGATAGGATAGAGGATAGGATAGGATAGAGGATAGGATAGGATAGAGGATAGGATAGACGATAGGATAGGATAGAGGATAGGATAGACGATAGGATAGGATAGAATATAGGATAGGATAGAGGATAGGATAGGATAGAGGATAGGATAGGATAGAGGATAGGATAGGATAGAGGATAGGATACACGATAGGATAGGATAGAGGAGAGGATAGGACAGAGGATAGGATAGGGGATTTGATAGGATAGAGGATCAGATAGGATAGAAGATAGGATAGGATAGTGGATCGGATAGGATAGAAGATAGGATAGGATAGAGGAAAGGATAGGATAGAGGATAGGATAGGATAGAGGATTGGATAGGATAGAGGATAGGATAGGATAGAGGATAGGATAGGATAGAAGATAGGATAGGGGATTTGATAGGATAGAGGATCAGATAGGATAGAAGATAGGATAGGATAGTGGATCGGATAGGATAGAAGATAGGATAGGATAGAGGAAAGGATAGGATAGAGGATAGGATAGGATATAGGATAGGATAGAGGATTGGATAGGATAGAGGATACAGGATAGGATAGGATACAGGAAAGGATAGGATTGAGGATAGGATTGGAAAGAGGATAGCATAGGATAGAGGATAGGATAGACGATAGGATAGGATAGAGGATAGGATAGACGATAGGATAGGATAGAGGATAGGATAGGATAGAGGATAGGATAGGATAGAGGTTAGGATAGGACAGAGGATAGGATAGGGGATTTGATTGGATAGAGGATCAGATAGGATAGAAGATAGGATAGGATAGTGGATCGGATAGGATAGAAGATAGGATAGGATAGAGGAAAGGATAGGATAGAGGATAGGATAGGATAAAGGATAGGATAGGATAGAGGATTGGATAGGATAGAGGATACCGGATAGGATAGGATACAGGAAAGGATAGGATTGAGGATAGGATTGGAAAGAGGATAGCATAGGATAGAGGATAGGATAGACGATAGGATAGGATAGAGGATAGGATAGACGATAGGATAGGATAGAGGATAGGATAGGATAGAGGATAGGATAGACGATAGGATAGGATAGAGGATACGATAGGATAGAGGATAGGATAGGATAGAGGTTAGGATAGGACAGAGGATAGGATAGGGGATTTGATAGGATAGAGGATAGGATAGGATAGAGGATAGGATACACGATAGGATAGGATAGAGGATAGGATAGGACAGAGGATAGGATAGAGGATTTGATAGGATAGAGGATAGGATGGGATAGAGGATAGGATACACGATAGGATAGGATAGAGGATAGGATAGGACAGAGGATTGGATAGGATAGAGGATAGGATAGGATAGAGGATTGGATAGAGGATAGGATAGGATAGAGGATATTATAGGATAGAGGATATGATAGGATAGAGGATAGGATAGCACAGAGGATTGAATAGGATAGAGGATAGAGGATAGGATAGGATAGAGGATAGGATGGGATAGGGGATATGATAGGGTAGAGGATATGATAGGATAGAGGATAGGGTAGGATAGAGGATTGCATAGGATAGAGGATAGAGGATAGGATAGGATACAGGAAAGGATAGGATTGAGGATAGGATTCGATGCAGGATATGATAGGATAGAGGATAGGATAGGACAGAGGATAGGATAGGGGATTTCATAGGGTAGAGGATAGGATACGATAGAAGATAGGATAGGATAGAGGATAGGATAGGATAGAGGATAGGATAGGATAGAGGATAGGATAGAGGATAGGATAGACGATAGGATAGGATAGAATATAGGATAGGATAGAGGATAGGATAGGATAGAGGATAGGATAGGATAGGATAGAAGATAGGATAGGGGATTTGATAGGATAGAGGATCAGATAGGATAGAAGATAGGATAGGATAGTGGATCGGATAGGATAGAAGATAGGATAGGATAGAGGAAAGGATAGGATAGAGGATAGGATAGGATAGGATATAGGATTGGATAGGATAGAGGATACAGGATAGGACAGGATACAGGAAAGGATAGGATAGAGGATAGGATTGGAAAGAGGATAGGATAGGATAGAGGACAGGATAGACGATAGGATAGGATAGAGGATAGGATAGACGATAGGATAGGATAGAGGATAGGATAGGGTAGAAGATAGGATAGGGGATTTGATAGGATAGAGATAGGATAGAGGATACAGGATAGGATAGGATAGAGGATAGGATAGGATAGGGGATATAATAGGGTAGAGGATAGGATAGGACAGAGGATTGGATAGGAGAGAGGATAGAGGATAGGATAGGATACAGGAAAGGATAGGATAGAGGATAGGATAGGATAGAAGATAGGATAGGATAGAGGATAGGATAGGGTAGAGGATAGGATAGACGATAGGATAGGATAGAGGATAGGATAGGATAGAGGATAGGATAGGGTAGAGGATAGGATAGGATAGAGGATAGGATAGGATAGAGGATAGGATAGGACAGAGGATAGGATAGGGGATTTGATAGGATAGAGGATAGGATAGGATAGAGGATAGGATACACGATAGGATAGGATAGAGGATAGGATAGGACAGAGGATTGGATACGATAGAGGATAGGATAGGATAGAGGATTGGATAGAGGATAGGATAGGATAGAGGATATTATAGGATAGAGGATATGATAGGATAGAGGATAGGATAGGACAGAGGATTGGATAGGATAGAGGATAGAGGATAGGATAGGATACAGGAAAGGATAGGATAGAGGATAGGATAGGATAGAGGATAGGATAGGATAGAGGATAGGATAGACGATAGGATAGGATAGAGGATAGGATAGGATAGAGGATAGGATAGGATAGAGGAGAGGATAGGTTAGAGGATAGGATAGGATAGAGAATAGGATAGGATAGAGGATATTATAGGATAGAGGATATGATAGGATAGAGGATAGGATAGGATAGAGGCTAGAGGATAGGATAGGATACAGGAAAGGATAGGATAGAGGATAGGATAGGATAGAAGATAGGATAGGATAGAGGATAGGATAGACGATAGGATAGGATAGAGGATAGGATAGGATAGAGGATAGGATAGGATAGAGGAGAGGATAGGTTAGAGGATAGGATAGGATAGAGGATAGGATAGGATAGAGGATAGGATAGGATACAGGATTGCATAGGATAGAGGATAGAGGATATGATAGGATACAGGAAAGGATAGGATTGAGGATAGGATTCGATGCAGGATATGATAGGATAGAGGATAGGATAGGACAGAGTATTGGATAGGATAGAGGATAGATGATAGGATAGGATACAGGAAAGGATAGGATAGAGGATAGGATAGGATAGAAGATAGGATAGGATAGAGGATAGGATAGGATAGAGGATAGGATAGGATAGAGGATAGGATAGGATAGAGGATAGGATAGACGATAGGATAGGATAGAGGATAGGATAGGATAGAGGATAGGATAGAGGATAGGATAGGATAGAGGATAGGATAGGATAGAGGATTGGATAGAGGATAGGATAGGATAGAGGATATTATATTATAGAGGATATGATAGGATAGAGGATAGGATAGGACAGAGGATTGGATAGGATAGAGGATAGAGGATAGGATAGGATAGAGGATAGGATAGGATAGGGGATATGATAGGGTAGAGGATATGATAGGATAGAGGATAGGATAGGATAGAGGATTGCATAGGATACAGGATAGAGGATAGGATAGGATACAGGAAAGGATAGGATTGAGGATAGGATTCGATGCAGGATATGATAGGATAGAGGATAGGATAGGACAGAGGATAGGATAGGCGATTTCATAGGGTAGAGGATAGGATAGGATAGACGATAGGATAGGATAGAGGATAGGATAGGATAGAGGATAGGATAGGATAGAGGATAGGATAGGATAGAAGATAGGATAGGGGATTTGATAGGATAGAGGATTGGATAGGATAGAGGATACAGGATAGGACAGGATACAGGAAAGGATAGGATTGAGGATAGTATTGGAAAGAGGATAGGATAGGATAGAAGATAGGATAGGATAGAGGATAGGATAGGATAGGATAGAGGATAGGATAGGATAGAGGATAGGATAGACGATAGGATAGGATAGAGGATAGGATAGGATAGAGGATAGGATAGGATAGAGGATAGGATAGGATAGAAGATTTGATAGGGGATTTGATAGGATAGAGGATTGGATAGGATAGAGGATACAGGATAGGATAGGATACAGGAAAGGATAGGATTGAGGATAGGATTGGAAAGAGGATAGGATAGGATAGAGGATAGGATAGACGATAGGATAGGATAGAGGATAGGATAGGGTAGAGGATAGGATAGGATAGAGGATAGGATAGGATAGAGGATAGGATAGGACAGAGGATAGGATAGGGGATTTGATAGGATAGAGGATAGGATAGGATAGAAGATAGGATAGGATAGAGGATAGGATAGGATAGAGGATAGGATAGGATAGAGGATAGGATAGACGATAGGATAGGATAGAGGATAGGATAGGATAGAGGATAGGATAGGATAGAGGATAGGATAGGATAGAGGATAGGATAGGATAGAGGATAGGATAGGATAGAGGATAGGATAGGATAGAGGATAGGATAGGATAGAGGATAGGACAGGATAGACGAGAGAATAGGATAGAGGATACGATAGGATAGAGGATAGGATAGGATAGAGGATTGGATAGCGGATAGGATAGGATAGAGGATATTATAGGATAGAGGATATGATAGGATAGAGGATAGGATAGGACAGAGGATTGGATAGGATAGAGGATAGAGGATAGGATAGGATAGGGGATATGATAGGGTAGAGGATATGATAGGATAGAGGATAGGATAGGATAGAGGATTGCATAGTATAGAGGATAGAGGATAGGATAGGATTGAGGACAGGATTCGATGCAGGTTATGATAGGATAGAGGAGAGGATAGGATAGAGGATAGGATAGGGGATTTCATAGGGTAGAGGATAGGATAGGATAGAGGATAGGATAGGATAGAGGATAGGATAGACGATAGGATAGGATAGAGGATAGGATAGGATAGGGGATTTGATAGGATAGAGGATCAGATAGGATAGAGGATAGGATAGGATAGAGGATAGTATAGGATAGAGGATAGGATAGGATAGAGGATAGGATAGGATAGAGGATAGGATAGGATAGAGGATAGGATAGGATAGAGGATAGGATAGTATAGAGGATAGGATAGGATAGAGGATAGGATAGGATACAGGATAGGATAGGATAGAGGATAGGATAGGATAGAGGATAGGATAGGATAGAGGATAGGATAGGATAGAGGATAGGATAGGATAGAGGTAAGGATAGGATAGAGGATAGGATAGGATAGAGGATAGTATAGGATAGAGGATAGGATAGGATAGAGGATAGGATAGGATAGAAGATAGGATAGGGGATTTGATAGGATAGAGGATTGGATAGGATAGAGGATACAGGATAGGATAGGATACAGGAAAGGATAGGATTGAGGATAGGATTGGAAAGAGGATAGGATAGGATAGAGGATAGGATAGACGATAGGATAGGATAGAGGATAGGATAGGGTAGAGGATAGGATAGGATAGAGGATAGGATAGGATAGAGGATAGGATAGGACAGAGGATAGGATAGGGGATTTGATAGGATAGAGGATAGGATAGGATAGAAGATAGGATAGGATAGAGGATAGGATAGGATAGAGGATAGGATAGGATAGAGGATAGGATAGACGATAGGATAGGATAGAGGATAGAATAGGATAGAGGATAGGATAGGATAGAGGATAGGATAGGATAGAGGATAGGATAGGATAGAGGATAGGATAGGATAGAGGATAGGATAGGATAGAGGATAGGATACAGGATAGGATAGGATAGAGGATAGGACAGGATAGACGAGAGAATAGGATAGAGGATACGATAGGATAGAGGATAGGATAGGATAGAGGATTGGATAGCGGATAGGATAGGATAGAGGATATTATAGGATAGAGGATATGATAGGATAGAGGATAGGATAGGACAGAGGATTGGATAGGATAGAGGATAGAGGATAGGATAGGATAGGGGATATGATAGGGTAGAGGATATGATAGGATAGAGGATAGGATAGGATAGAGGATTGCATAGTATAGAGGATAGAGGATAGGATAGGATTGAGGACAGGATTCGATGCAGGTTATGATAGGATAGAGGAGAGGATAGGATAGAGGATAGGATAGGGGATTTCATAGGGTAGAGGATAGGATAGGATAGAGGATAGGATAGGATAGAGGATAGGATAGACGATAGGATAGGATAGAGGATAGGATAGGATAGGGGATTTGATAGGATAGAGGATCAGATAGGATAGAAGATAGGATAGGATAGTGGATCGGATAGGATAGAAGATAGGATAGGATAGAGGAAAGGATAGGATAGAGTATAGGATAGGATAGAGGATAGGATAGGATAGAGGATTGGATAGGATAGAGGATACAGGATAGGATAGGATACAGGAAAGGATAGGATTGAGGATAGGATTGGAAAGAGGATAGGATAGGATAGAGGATAGGATAGACGATAGGATAGGATAGAGGATAGGATAGGATAGAGGATAGGATAGGATAGAGGATAGGATAGGATAGAGGATAGGATAGGATAGAGGATAGGATATGACAGAGGATAGGATAGGGGATTTGATAGGATAGAGGATAGGATAGGATAGAGGATATGATACACGATAGGATAGGATAAAGGATAGGATAGGACAGAGGATTGGATAGGATAGAGGATAGAGGATAGGATAGGATACAGGAAAGGATAGGATTGAGGATAGGATTGGATAGAGGATAGGATAGGGGATTGGATAGGATACGATAGAGGACAGGCTAGGATAGAGGATAGGATAGAGGATAGGATAGGACAGAGGATAGGACAGCATAGACGATAGGATAGTATAGAGGATAGGATAGGATAGAGGATAGGATAGGATACAGGATAGGATAGGATAGAGGATAGGATAGGATAGAGGATAGGATAGGATAGAGGATAGGATAGGATAGAGGATAGGATAGGATAGAGGATAGGATAGGATAGAGGATAGGATAGGATAGAGGATAGTATAGGATAGAGGATAGGATAGGATAGAGGATAGGATAGGATAGAGGATAGGATAGGATAGAGGATAGGATAGGATAGAGGATAGGATAGGATAGAGGATAGGATAGAGGATAGGATAGAGGATAGGATAGAGGATAGGATAGGATAGAGGATGGGATAGGATAGAGGATAGGATAGGATAGAGGATATGATAGGATAGAGGATAGGATAGGATAGAGGATAGGATAGGATAGAGGATAGGATAGGATAGAGGATAGGATAGACGATAGGATAGGATAGAGGATAGGATAGGATAGAGGAGAGGATAGGTTAGAGGATAGGATAGGATAGAGAATAGGATAGGATAGAGGATATTATAGGATAGAGGATATGATAGGATAGAGGATAGGATAGGATAGAGGCTAGAGGATAGGATAGGATACAGGAAAGGATAGGATAGAAGATAGGATAGGATAGAAGATAGGATAGGATAGAGGATAGGATAGACGATAGGATAGGATAGAGGATAGGATAGGATAGAGGATAGGATAGGATAGAGGAGAGGATAGGTTAGAGGATAGGATAGGATAGAGGATAGGATAGGATAGAGGATAGGATAGGATACAGGATTGCATAGGATAGAGGATAGAGGATATGATAGGATACAGGAAAGGATAGGATTGAGGATAGGATTCGATGCAGGATATGATAGGATAGAGGATAGGATAGGACAGAGTATTGGATAGGATAGAGGATAGATGATAGGATAGGATACAGGAAAGGATAGGATAGAGGATAGGATAGGATAGAAGATAGGATAGGATAGAGGATAGGATAGGATAGAGGATAGGATAGGATAGAGGATAGGATAGGATAGAGGATAGGATAGACGATAGGATAGGATAGAGGATAGGATAGGATAGAGGATAGGATAGGGTAGAGGATATGATAGGATAGAGGATAGGATAGGATAGAGGATTGCATAGGATACAGGATAGAGGATAGGATAGGATACAGGAAAGGATAGGATTGAGGATAGGATTCGATGCAGGATATGATAGGATAGAGGATAGGATAGGATACAGGAAAGGATAGGATTGAGGATAGGATTCGATGCAGGATATGATAGGATAGAGGATAGGATAGGACAGAGGATTGGATAGGATAGAGGATAGAGGATAGGATAGGATAGAGGATAGGATAGGATAGGGGATATGATAGGGTAGAGGATATGATAGGATAGAGGATAGGATAGGATAGAGGATTGCATAGGATACAGGATAGAGGATAGGATAGGATACAGGAAAGGATAGGATTGAGGATAGGATTCGATGCAGGATATGATAGGATAGAGGATAGGATAGGATACAGGAAAGGATAGGATTGAGGATAGGATTCGATGCAGGATATGATAGGATAGAGGATAGGATAGGACAGAGGATAGGATAGGGGATTTCATAGGGTAGAGGATAGGATAGGATAGACGATAGGATAGGATAGAGGATAGGATAGGATAGAGGATAGGATAGGATAGAGGATAGGATAGGATAGAAGATAGGATAGGGGATTTGATAGGATAGAGGATTGGATAGGATAGAGGATACAGGATAGGACAGGATACAGGAAAGGATAGGATTGAGGATAGTATTGGAAAGAGGATAGGATCGGATAGAGGATAGGATAGACGATACGATAGGATAGAGGATAGGATAGGGTAGAGGATAGGATAGGATAGAGGCTAGGATAGGATAGAGGATAGGATAGGACAGAGGATAGGATAGGGGATTTGATAGGATAGAGGATAGGATAGGATAGAGGATAGGATAGGATAGAGGATAGGATAGGATAGAGGATAGGATACACGATAGGATAGGATAGAGGATAGGACAGGACAGAGGATTGGATACGATAGAGGATAGGATAGGATAGAGGATTGGATAGAGGATAGGATAGGATAGAGGATATTATAGGATAGAGGATATGATAGGATAGAGGATAGAGGATAGGATAGGATACAGGAAAGGATAGGATAGAGGATAGGATAGGATAGAAGATAGGATAGGATAGAGGATAGGATAGAGGATAGGATAGGATAGCGGATGGGATAGGATAGAGGATAGGATAGGATAGAGGATAGGATAGGATAGAGGATAGGATAGGATAGAGGATAGGATAGGATAGAGGATACGATAGACGATAGGATAGGATAGAGGATAGGATAGGATAGAGGATAGGATAGGATAGAGGAGAGGATAGGTTAGAGGATAGGATAGGATAGAGAATAGGATAGGATAGAGGATATTATAGGATAGAGGATATGATAGGATAGAGGATAGGATAGGACAGAGGATTGGATAGGATAGAGGATAGAGGATAGGATAGGATAGAAGATAGGAAAGGATAGAGGATAGAATAGACGATAGGATAGGATAGAGGATAGGATAGGATGGAGGATAGGATAGGATAGAGGAGAGGATAGGTTAGAGGATAGGATAGGATAGAGAATAGGATAGGATAGAGGATAGGATAGGATAGAGGATTGGATAGAGGATAGGATAGGATAGAGGATATTATAGGATAGAGGATATGATAGGATAGAGGATAGGATAGGACAGAGGATAGGATAGGACAGAGGATTGGATAGGATAGAGGATAGAGGATAGGATATGATACAGGAAAGGATAGGATAGAGGATAGGATAGGATAGAAGATAGGATAGGATAGAGGATAGGATAGGATAGAGGATAGGATAGGATAGAGGATAGGATAGGATAGAGGATAGGATAGGATAGAGGATAGGATAGGATAGAAGATAGGATAGGGGATTTGATAGGATAGAGGATTGGATAGGATAGAGGATACAGGATAGGACAGGATACAGGAAAGGATAGGATTGAGGATAGTATTGGAAAGAGGATAGGATCGGATAGAGGATAGGATAGACGATACGATAGGATAGAGGATAGGATAGGGTAGAGGATAGGATAGGATAGAGGCTAGGATAGGATAGAGGATAGGATAGGACAGAGGATAGGATAGGGGATTTGATAGGATAGAGGATAGGATAGGATAGAGGATAGGATAGGATAGAGGATAGGATACACGATAGGATAGGATAGAGGATAGGACAGGACAGAGGATTGGATACGATAGAGGATAGGATAGGATAGAGGATTGGATAGAGGATAGGATAGGATAGAGGATATTATAGGATAGAGGATATGATAGGATAGAGGATAGAGGATAGGATAGGATACAGGAAAGGATAGGATAGAGGATAGGATAGGATAGAAGATAGGATAGGATAGAGGATAGGATAGAGGATAGGATAGGATAGCGGATGGGATAGGATAGAGGATAGGATAGGATAGAGGATAGGATAGGATAGAGGATAGGATAGGATAGAGGATAGGATAGGATAGAGGATACGATAGACGATAGGATAGGATAGAGGATAGGATAGGATAGAGGATAGGATAGGATAGAGGAGAGGATAGGTTAGAGGATAGGATAGGATAGAGAATAGGATAGGATAGAGGATATTATAGGATAGAGGATATGATAGGATAGAGGATAGGATAGGACAGAGGATTGGATAGGATAGAGGATAGAGGATAGGATAGGATAGAAGATAGGAAAGGATAGAGGATAGAATAGACGATAGGATAGGATAGAGGATAGGATAGGATGGAGGATAGGATAGGATAGAGGAGAGGATAGGTTAGAGGATAGGATAGGATAGAGAATAGGATAGGATAGAGGATAGGATAGGATAGAGGATTGGATAGAGGATAGGATAGGATAGAGGATATTATAGGATAGAGGATATGATAGGATAGAGGATAGGATAGGACAGAGGATAGGATAGGACAGAGGATTGGATAGGATAGAGGATAGAGGATAGGATATGATACAGGAAAGGATAGGATAGAGGATAGGATAGGATAGAAGATAGGATAGGATAGAGGATAGGATAGGATAGAGGATAGGATAGGATAGAGGATAGGATAGGATAGAGGATAGGATAGGATAGAGGATAGGATAGGACAGAGGATTGGATAGGATACAGGATAGAGGATAGGATAGGATACAGGAAAGGATAGGATAGAGGATAGGATAGGATAGAGGATAGGATAGGATAGAGGATAGGATAGACGATAGGATAGGATAGAGGATAGGATAGGATAGAGGATAGGATAGGATAGAGGAGAGGATAGGTTAGAGGATAGGATAGGATAGAGAATAGGATAGGATAGAGGATATTATAGGATAGAGGATATGATAGGATAGAGGATAGGATAGGATAGAGGCTAGAGGATAGGATAGGATACAGGAAAGGATAGGATAGAGGATAGGATAGGATAGAAGATAGGATAGGATAGAGGATAGGATAGACGATAGGATAGGATAGAGGATAGGATAGGATAGAGGATAGGATAGGATAGAGGAGAGGATAGGTTAGAGGATAGGATAGGATAGAGGATAGGATAGGATAGAGGATAGGATAGGATACAGGATTGCATAGGATAGAGAATAGGATAGGATAGAGGATATTATAGGATAGAGGATATGATAGGATAGAGGATAGGATAGGATAGAGGCTAGAGGATAGGATAGGATACAGGAAAGGATAGGATAGAAGATAGGATAGGATAGAAGATAGGATAGGATAGAGGATAGGATAGACGATAGGATAGGATAGAGGATAGGATAGGATAGAGGATAGGATAGGATAGAGGAGAGGATAGGTTAGAGGATAGGATAGGATAGAGGATAGGATAGGATAGAGGATAGGATAGGATACAGGATTGCATAGGATAGAGGATAGAGGATATGATAGGATACAGGAAAGGATAGGATTGAGGATAGGATTCGATGCAGGATATGATAGGATAGAGGATAGGATAGGACAGAGTATTGGATAGGATAGAGGATAGATGATAGGATAGGATACAGGAAAGGATAGGATAGAGGATAGGATAGGATAGAAGATAGGATAGGATAGAGGATAGGATAGGATAGAGGATAGGATAGGATAGAGGATAGGATAGGATAGAGGATAGGATAGACGATAGGATAGGATAGAGGATAGGATAGGATAGAGGATAGGATAGGGTAGAGGATATGATAGGATAGAGGATAGGATAGGATAGAGGATTGCATAGGATACAGGATAGAGGATAGGATAGGATACAGGAAAGGATAGGATTGAGGATAGGATTCGATGCAGGATATGATAGGATAGAGGATAGGATAGGATACAGGAAAGGATAGGATTGAGGATAGGATTCGATGCAGGATATGATAGGATAGAGGATAGGATAGGACAGAGGATTGGATAGGATAGAGGATAGAGGATAGGATAGGATAGAGGATAGGATAGGATAGGGGATATGATAGGGTAGAGGATATGATAGGATAGAGGATAGGATAGGATAGAGGATTGCATAGGATACAGGATAGAGGATAGGATAGGATACAGGAAAGGATAGGATTGAGGATAGGATTCGATGCAGGATATGATAGGATAGAGGATAGGATAGGATACAGGAAAGGATAGGATTGAGGATAGGATTCGATGCAGGATATGATAGGATAGAGGATAGGATAGGACAGAGGATAGGATAGGGGATTTCATAGGGTAGAGGATAGGATAGGATAGACGATAGGATAGGATAGAGGATAGGATAGGATAGAGGATAGGATAGGATAGAGGATAGGATAGGATAGAAGATAGGATAGGGGATTTGATAGGATAGAGGATTGGATAGGATAGAGGATACAGGATAGGACAGGATACAGGAAAGGATAGGATTGAGGATAGTATTGGAAAGAGGATAGGATCGGATAGAGGATAGGATAGACGATACGATAGGATAGAGGATAGGATAGGGTAGAGGATAGGATAGGATAGAGGCTAGGATAGGATAGAGGATAGGATAGGACAGAGGATAGGATAGGGGATTTGATAGGATAGAGGATAGGATAGGATAGAGGATAGGATAGGATAGAGGATAGGATACACGATAGGATAGGATAGAGGATAGGACAGGACAGAGGATTGGATACGATAGAGGATAGGATAGGATAGAGGATTGGATAGAGGATAGGATAGGATAGAGGATATTATAGGATAGAGGATATGATAGGATAGAGGATAGAGGATAGGATAGGATACAGGAAAGGATAGGATAGAGGATAGGATAGGATAGAAGATAGGATAGGATAGAGGATAGGATAGAGGATAGGATAGGATAGCGGATGGGATAGGATAGAGGATAGGATAGGATAGAGGATAGGATAGGATAGAGGATAGGATAGGATAGAGGATAGGATAGGATAGAGGATACGATAGACGATAGGATAGGATAGAGGATAGGATAGGATAGAGGATAGGATAGGATAGAGGAGAGGATAGGTTAGAGGATAGGATAGGATAGAGAATAGGATAGGATAGAGGATATTATAGGATAGAGGATATGATAGGATAGAGGATAGGATAGGACAGAGGATTGGATAGGATAGAGGATAGAGGATAGGATAGGATAGAAGATAGGAAAGGATAGAGGATAGAATAGACGATAGGATAGGATAGAGGATAGGATAGGATGGAGGATAGGATAGGATAGAGGAGAGGATAGGTTAGAGGATAGGATAGGATAGAGAATAGGATAGGATAGAGGATAGGATAGGATAGAGGATTGGATAGAGGATAGGATAGGATAGAGGATATTATAGGATAGAGGATATGATAGGATAGAGGATAGGATAGGACAGAGGATAGGATAGGACAGAGGATTGGATAGGATAGAGGATAGAGGATAGGATATGATACAGGAAAGGATAGGATAGAGGATAGGATAGGATAGAAGATAGGATAGGATAGAGGATAGGATAGGATAGAGGATAGGATAGGATAGAGGATAGGATAGGATAGAGGATAGGATAGGATAGAGGATAGGATAGGACAGAGGATTGGATAGGATACAGGATAGAGGATAGGATAGGATACAGGAAAGGATAGGATAGAGGATAGGATAGGATAGAGGATAGGATAGGATAGAGGATAGGATAGACGATAGGATAGGATAGAGGATAGGATAGGATAGAGGATAGGATAGGATAGAGGAGAGGATAGGTTAGAGGATAGGATAGGATAGAGAATAGGATAGGATAGAGGATATTATAGGATAGAGGATATGATAGGATAGAGGATAGGATAGGATAGAGGCTAGAGGATAGGATAGGATACAGGAAAGGATAGGATAGAGGATAGGATAGGATAGAAGATAGGATAGGATAGAGGATAGGATAGACGATAGGATAGGATAGAGGATAGGATAGGATAGAGGATAGGATAGGATAGAGGAGAGGATAGGTTAGAGGATAGGATAGGATAGAGGATAGGATAGGATAGAGGATAGGATAGGATACAGGATTGCATAGGATAGAGGATAGAGGATATGATAGGATACAGGAAAGGATAGGATTGAGGATAGGATTCTATGCAGGATATGATAGGATAGAGGATAGGATAGGACAGAGTATTGGATAGGATAGAGGATAGATGATAGGATAGGATACAGGAAAGGATAGGATAGAGGATAGGATAGGATAGAAGATAGGATAGGATAGAGGATAGGATAGGATAGAGGATAGGATAGGATAGAGGATAGGATAGGATAGAGGATAGGATAGACGATAGGATAGGATAGAGGATAGGATAGGATAGAGGATAGGATAGGATAGAGGATAGGATAGGATAGAGGATAGGATAGGATAGAGGATAGGATAGGATAGAGGATAGGATAGGATAGAGGATAGGATAGGATAGAGGATACGATAGACGATAGGATAGGATAGAGGATAGGATAGGATAGAGGATAGGATAGGATAGAGGAGAGGATAGGTTAGAGGATAGGATAGGATAGAGAATAGGATAGGATAGAGGATATTATAGGATAGAGGATATGATAGGATAGAGGATAGGATAGGACAGAGGATTGGATAGGATAGAGGATAGAGGATAGGATAGGATAGAAGATAGGAAAGGATAGAGGATAGAATAGACGATAGGATAGGATAGAGGATAGGATAGGATGGAGGATAGGATAGGATAGAGGAGAGGATAGGTTAGAGGATAGGATAGGATAGAGAATAGGATAGGATAGAGGATAGGATAGGATAGAGGATTGGATAGAGGATAGGATAGGATAGAGGATATTATAGGATAGAGGATATGATAGGATAGAGGATAGGATAGGACAGAGGATAGGATAGGACAGAGGATTGGATAGGATAGAGGATAGAGGATAGGATATGATACAGGAAAGGATAGGATAGAGGATAGGATAGGATAGAAGATAGGATAGGATAGAGGATAGGATAGGATAGAGGATAGGATAGGATAGAGGATAGGATAGGATAGAGGATAGGATAGGATAGAGGATAGGATAGGACAGAGGATTGGATAGGATACAGGATAGAGGATAGGATAGGATACAGGAAAGGATAGGATAGAGGATAGGATAGGATAGAGGATAGGATAGGATAGAGGATAGGATAGACGATAGGATAGGATAGAGGATAGGATAGGATAGAGGATAGGATAGGATAGAGGAGAGGATAGGTTAGAGGATAGGATAGGATAGAGAATAGGATAGGATAGAGGATATTATAGGATAGAGGATATGATAGGATAGAGGATAGGATAGGATAGAGGCTAGAGGATAGGATAGGATACAGGAAAGGATAGGATAGAGGATAGGATAGGATAGAAGATAGGATAGGATAGAGGATAGGATAGACGATAGGATAGGATAGAGGATAGGATAGGATAGAGGATAGGATAGGATAGAGGAGAGGATAGGTTAGAGGATAGGATAGGATAGAGGATAGGATAGGATAGAGGATAGGATAGGATACAGGATTGCATAGGATAGAGAATAGGATAGGATAGAGGATATTATAGGATAGAGGATATGATAGGATAGAGGATAGGATAGGATAGAGGCTAGAGGATAGGATAGGATACAGGAAAGGATAGGATAGAAGATAGGATAGGATAGAAGATAGGATAGGATAGAGGATAGGATAGACGATAGGATAGGATAGAGGATAGGATAGGATAGAGGATAGGATAGGATAGAGGAGAGGATAGGTTAGAGGATAGGATAGGATAGAGGATAGGATAGGATAGAGGATAGGATAGGATACAGGATTGCATAGGATAGAGGATAGAGGATATGATAGGATACAGGAAAGGATAGGATTGAGGATAGGATTCGATGCAGGATATGATAGGATAGAGGATAGGATAGGACAGAGTATTGGATAGGATAGAGGATAGATGATAGGATAGGATACAGGAAAGGATAGGATAGAGGATAGGATAGGATAGAAGATAGGATAGGATAGAGGATAGGATAGGATAGAGGATAGGATAGGATAGAGGATAGGATAGGATAGAGGATAGGATAGACGATAGGATAGGATAGAGGATAGGATAGGATAGAGGATAGGATAGGGTAGAGGATATGATAGGATAGAGGATAGGATAGGATAGAGGATTGCATAGGATACAGGATAGAGGATAGGATAGGATACAGGAAAGGATAGGATTGAGGATAGGATTCGATGCAGGATATGATAGGATAGAGGATAGGATAGGATACAGGAAAGGATAGGATTGAGGATAGGATTCGATGCAGGATATGATAGGATAGAGGATAGGATAGGACAGAGGATTGGATAGGATAGAGGATAGAGGATAGGATAGGATAGAGGATAGGATAGGATAGGGGATATGATAGGGTAGAGGATATGATAGGATAGAGGATAGGATAGGATAGAGGATTGCATAGGATACAGGATAGAGGATAGGATAGGATACAGGAAAGGATAGGATTGAGGATAGGATTCGATGCAGGATATGATAGGATAGAGGATAGGATAGGATACAGGAAAGGATAGGATTGAGGATAGGATTCGATGCAGGATATGATAGGATAGAGGATAGGATAGGACAGAGGATAGGATAGGGGATTTCATAGGGTAGAGGATAGGATAGGATAGACGATAGGATAGGATAGAGGATAGGATAGGATAGAGGATAGGATAGGATAGAGGATAGGATAGGATAGAAGATAGGATAGGGGATTTGATAGGATAGAGGATTGGATAGGATAGAGGATACAGGATAGGACAGGATACAGGAAAGGATAGGATTGAGGATAGTATTGGAAAGAGGATAGGATCGGATAGAGGATAGGATAGACGATACGATAGGATAGAGGATAGGATAGGGTAGAGGATAGGATAGGATAGAGGCTAGGATAGGATAGAGGATAGGATAGGACAGAGGATAGGATAGGGGATTTGATAGGATAGAGGATAGGATAGGATAGAGGATAGGATACACGATAGGATAGGATAGAGGATAGGACAGGACAGAGGATTGGATACGATAGAGGATAGGATAGGATAGAGGATTGGATAGAGGATAGGATAGGATAGAGGATATTATAGGATAGAGGATATGATAGGATAGAGGATAGAGGATAGGATAGGATACAGGAAAGGATAGGATAGAGGATAGGATAGGATAGAAGATAGGATAGGATAGAGGATAGGATAGAGGATAGGATAGGATAGCGGATGGGATAGGATAGAGGATAGGATAGGATAGAGGATAGGATAGGATAGAGGATAGGATAGGATAGAGGATAGGATAGGATAGAGGATACGATAGACGATAGGATAGGATAGAGGATAGGATAGGATAGAGGATAGGATAGGATAGAGGAGAGGATAGGTTAGAGGATAGGATAGGATAGAGAATAGGATAGGATAGAGGATATTATAGGATAGAGGATATGATAGGATAGAGGATAGGATAGGACAGAGGATTGGATAGGATAGAGGATAGAGGATAGGATAGGATAGAAGATAGGAAAGGATAGAGGATAGAATAGACGATAGGATAGGATAGAGGATAGGATAGGATGGAGGATAGGATAGGATAGAGGAGAGGATAGGTTAGAGGATAGGATAGGATAGAGAATAGGATAGGATAGAGGATAGGATAGGATAGAGGATTGGATAGAGGATAGGATAGGATAGAGGATATTATAGGATAGAGGATATGATAGGATAGAGGATAGGATAGGACAGAGGATAGGATAGGACAGAGGATTGGATAGGATAGAGGATAGAGGATAGGATATGATACAGGAAAGGATAGGATAGAGGATAGGATAGGATAGAAGATAGGATAGGATAGAGGATAGGATAGGATAGAGGATAGGATAGGATAGAGGATAGGATAGGATAGAGGATAGGATAGGATAGAGGATAGGATAGGACAGAGGATTGGATAGGATACAGGATAGAGGATAGGATAGGATACAGGAAAGGATAGGATAGAGGATAGGATAGGATAGAGGATAGGATAGGATAGAGGATAGGATAGACGATAGGATAGGATAGAGGATAGGATAGGATAGAGGATAGGATAGGATAGAGGAGAGGATAGGTTAGAGGATAGGATAGGATAGAGAATAGGATAGGATAGAGGATATTATAGGATAGAGGATATGATAGGATAGAGGATAGGATAGGATAGAGGCTAGAGGATAGGATAGGATACAGGAAAGGATAGGATAGAGGATAGGATAGGATAGAAGATAGGATAGGATAGAGGATAGGATAGACGATAGGATAGGATAGAGGATAGGATAGGATAGAGGATAGGATAGGATAGAGGAGAGGATAGGTTAGAGGATAGGATAGGATAGAGGATAGGATAGGATAGAGGATAGGATAGGATACAGGATTGCATAGGATAGAGGATAGAGGATATGATAGGATACAGGAAAGGATAGGATTGAGGATAGGATTCTATGCAGGATATGATAGGATAGAGGATAGGATAGGACAGAGTATTGGATAGGATAGAGGATAGATGATAGGATAGGATACAGGAAAGGATAGGATAGAGGATAGGATAGGATAGAAGATAGGATAGGATAGAGGATAGGATAGGATAGAGGATAGGATAGGATAGAGGATAGGATAGGATAGAGGATAGGATAGACGATAGGATAGGATAGAGGATAGGATAGGATAGAGGATAGGATAGGATAGAGGATAGGATAGGATAGAGGATAGGATAGGATAGAGGATAGGATAGGATAGAGGATAGGATAGGATAGAGGATAGGATAGGATAGAGGATAGTATAGGATAGAGGATAGGATAGGATAGAGGATAGGATAGGATAGAGGATAGGATAGGATAGAGGATAGGATAGGATAGAGGATAGGATAGGATAGAGGATAGGATAGAGGATAGGATAGAGGATAGGATAGGATAGAGGATGGGATAGGATAGAGGATAGGATAGGATAGAAGATATGATAGGATAGAGGATAGGATAGGATAGAGGATAGGATAGGATAGAGGATAGGATAGGATAGAGGATAGGATAGACGATAGGATAGGATAGAGGATAGGATAGGATAGAGGATAGGATAGGATAGAGGAGAGGATAGGTTAGAGGATAGGATAGGATAGAGAATAGGATAGGATAGAGGATATTATAGGATAGAGGATATGATAGGATAGAGGATAGGATAGGATAGAGGCTAGAGGATAGGATAGGATACAGGAAAGGATAGGATAGAAGATAGGATAGGATAGAAGATAGGATAGGATAGAGGATAGGATAGACGATAGGATAGGATAGAGGATAGGATAGGATAGAGGATAGGATAGGATAGAGGAGAGGATAGGTTAGAGGATAGGATAGGATAGGGGATAGGATAGGATAGAGGATAGGATAGGATACAGGATTGCATAGGATAGAGGATAGAGGATATGATAGGATACAGGAAAGGATAGGATTGAGGATAGGATTCGATGCAGGATATGATAGGATAGAGGATAGGATAGGACAGAGTATTGGATAGGATAGAGGATAGATGATAGGATAGGATACAGGAAAGGATAGGATAGAGGATAGGATAGGATAGAAGATAGGATAGGATAGAGGATAGGATAGGATAGAGGATAGGATAGGATAGAGGATAGGATAGGATAGAGGATAGGATAGACGATAGGATAGGATAGAGGATAGGATAGGATGGAGGATAGGATAGGATAGAGGAGAGGATAGGTTAGAGGATAGGATAGGATAGAGAATAGGATAGGATAGAGGATAGGATAGGATAGAGGATTGGATAGAGGATAGGATAGGATAGAGGATATTATAGGATAGAGGATATGATAGGATAGAGGATAGGATAGGACAGAGGATAGGATAGGACAGAGGATTGGATAGGATAGAGGATAGAGGATAGGATATGATACAGGAAAGGATAGGATAGAGGATAGGATAGGATAGAAGATAGGATAGGATAGAGGATAGGATAGGATAGAGGATAGGATAGGATAGAGGATAGGATAGGATAGAGGATAGGATAGACGATACGTTAGGACAGAGGATAGGACAGGATAGACGATACGATAGGATAGAGGATTGGATAGAGGATAGGATAGGATAGAGGATATTATAGGATAGAGGATATGATAGGATAGAGGATAGGATAGGATACAGGAAAGGATAGGATAGAGGATAGGATAGGATAGAAGATAGGATAGGATAGAGGATAGGATAGGATAGAGGATAGGATAGGATAGAGGATTGGATAGAGGATAGGATAGGATAGAGGATAGGATAGGATAGGGGATATGATAGGGTAGAGGATATGATAGGATAGAGGATAGGATAGGATAGAGGATTGCATAGGATACAGGATAGAGGATAGGATAGGATACAGGAAAGGATAGGATTGAGGATAGGATTCGATGCAGGATATGATAGGATAGAGGATAGGATAGGATACAGGAGAGGATAGGATTGAGGATAGGATTCGATGCAGGATATGATAGGATAGAGGATAGGATAGGACAGAGGATAGGATAGGGGATTTCATAGGGTAGAGGATAGGATAGGATAGACGATAGGATAGGATAGAGGATAGGATAGGATAGAGGATAGGATAGGATAGAGGATAGGATAGGATAGAAGATAGGATAGGGGATTTGATAGGATAGAGGATTGGATAGGATAGAGGATACAGGATAGGACAGGATACAGGAAAGGATAGGATTGAGGATAGTATTGGAAAGAGGATAGGATCGGATAGAGGATAGGATAGACGATAGGATAGGATAGAGGATAGGATAGGGTAGAGGATAGGATAGGATAGAGGATAGGATAGGATATAGGATAGGATATTACAGAGGATAGGATAGGGGATTTGATAGGATAGAGGATAGGATAGGATAGAGGATAGGATAGGATAGAGGATAGGATACACGATAGGATAGGATAGAGGATAGGACAGGACAGAGGATTGGATACGATAGAGGATAGGATAGGATAGAGGATTGGATAGAGGATAGGATAGGATAGAGGATAGGATAGAGGATAGGATAGAGGATAGGATAGGATAGCGGATGGGATAGGATAGAGGATAGGATAGGATAGAGGATAGGATAGGATAGAGGATAGGATAGTATAGAGGATAGGATAGGATAGAGGATAGGATAGACGATAGGATAGGATAGAGGATAGGATAGGATAGAGGATAGGATAGGATAGAGGATAGGATAGGATAGAGGAGAGGATAGGTTAGAGGATAGGATAGGATAGAGAATAGGATAGGATAGAAGATATTATAGGATAGAGGATATGATAGGATAGAGGATAGGATAGGACAGAGGATTGGATAGGATAGAGGATAGAGGATAGGATAGGATAGAAGATAGGAAAGGATAGAGGATAGAATAGACGATAGGATAGGATAGAGGATAGGATAGGATGGAGGATAGGATAGGATAGAGGAGAGGATAGGTTAGAGGATAGGATAGGATAGAGAATAGGATAGGATAGAGGATAGGATAGGATAGAGGATTGGATAGAGGATAGGATAGGATAGAGGATATTATAGGATAGAGGATATGATAGGATAGAGGATAGGATAGGACAGAGGATAGGATAGGACAGAGGATTGGATAGGATAGAGGATAGAGGATAGGATATGATACAGGAAAGGATAGGATAGAGGATAGGATAGGATAGAAGATAGGATAGGATAGAGGATAGGATAGGATAGAGGATAGGATAGGATAGAGGATAGGATAGGATAGAGGATAGGATAGACGATACGTTAGGACAGAGGATAGGACAGGATAGACGATACGATAGGATAGAGGATTGGATAGAGGATAGGATAGGATAGAGGATATTATAGGATAGAGGATAGGATAGGATAGAGGATAGGATAGGATAGAGGATTGGATAGAGGATAGGATAGGATAGAGGATATTATATTATAGAGGATATGATAGGATAGAGGATAGGATACGACAGAGGATTGGATAGGATAGAGGATAGAGGATAGGATAGGATAGAGGATAGGATAGGATAGGGGATATGATAGGGTAGAGGATATGATAGGATAGAGGATAGGATAGGATAGAGGATTGCATAGGATACAGGATAGAGGATAGGATAGGATACAGGAAAGGATAGGATTGAGGATAGGATTCGATGCAGGATATGATAGGATAGAGGATAGGATAGGATACAGGAAAGGATAGGATTGAGGATAGGATTCGATGCAGGATATGATAGGATAGAGGATAGGATAGGACAGAGGATAGGATAGGGGATTTCATAGGGTAGAGGATAGGATAGGATAGACGATAGGATAGGATAGAGGATAGGATAGGATAGAGGATAGGATAGGATAGAGGATAGGATAGGATAGAAGATAGGATAGGGGATTTGATAGGATAGAGGATTGGATAGGATAGAGGATACAGGATAGGACAGGATACAGGAAAGGATAGGATTGAGGATAGTATTGGAAAGAGGATAGGATCGGATAGAGGATAGGATAGACGATAGGATAGGATAGAGGATAGGATAGGGTAGAGGATAGGATAGGATAGAGGATAGGATAGGATAGAGGATAGGATAGGACAGAGGATAGGATAGGGGATTTGATAGGATAGAGGATAGGATAGGATAGAGGATAGGATAGGATAGAGGATAGGATACACGATAGGATAGGATAGAGGATAGGACAGGACAGAGGATTGGATACGATAGAGGATAGGATAGGATAGAGGATTGGATAGAGGATAGGATAGGATAGAGGATATTATAGGATAGAGGATATGATAGGATAGAGGATAGGATAGGACAGAGGATTGGATAGGATAGAGGATAGAGGATAGGATAGGATACAGGAAAGGATAGGATAGAGGATAGGATAGGATAGAAGATAGGATAGGATAGAGGATAGGATAGAGGATAGGATAGAGGATAGGATAGGATAGCGGATGGGATAGGATAGAGGATAGGATAGGATAGAGGATAGGATAGGATAGAGGATAGGATAGGATAGAGGATAGGATAGGATAGAGGATAGGATAGACGATAGGATAGGATAGAGGATAGGATAGGATAGAGGATAGGATAGGATAGAGGAGAGGATAGGTTAGAGGATAGGATAGGATAGAGAATAGGATAGGATAGAAGATATTATAGGATAGAGGATATGATAGGATAGAGGATAGGATAGGACAGAGGATTGGATAGGATAGAGGATAGAGGATAGGATAGGATAGAAGATAGGAAAGGATAGAGGATAGAATAGACGATAGGATAGGATAGAGGATAGGATAGGATGGAGGATAGGATAGGATAGAGGAGAGGATAGGATAGAGGATAGGATAGGACAGAGGATAGGATAGGACAGAGGATTGGATAGGATAGAGGATAGAGGATAGGATATGATACAGGAAAGGATAGGATAGAGGATAGGATAGGATAGAAGATAGGATAGGATAGAGGATAGGATAGGATAGAGGATAGGATAGGATAGAGGATAGGATAGGATAGAGGATAGGATAGACGATAGGATAGGATAGAGGATAGGATAGGATAGAAGATAGGATAGGGGATTTGATAGGATAGAGGATCAGATAGGATAGAAGATAGGATAGGATAGTGGATCGGATAGGATAGAAGATAGGAAAGGATAGAGGAAAGGATAGGATAGAGGATAGGATAGGATAGAGGATAGGATAGGATAGAGGATAGGATAGGATAGAGGATTGGATAGGATAGAGGATACAGGATAGGATAGGATACAGGAAAGGATAGGATTGAGGATAGGATTGGAAAGAGGATAGGATAGGATAGAGGATAGGATAGACGATAGGATAGGATAGAGGATAGGATAGGATAGAGGATAGGATAGGATAGAGGATAGGATAGGATAGAGGATAGGATAGGATAGAGGATAGGATAGGATAGAGGATAGGATAGGACAGAGGATAGGATAGGGGATTTGATAGGATAGAGGATAGGATAGGATAGAGGATAGGATAGGATAGAGGATAGGATAGGATAGAGGATAGGATACACGATAGGATAGGATAAAGGATAGGATAGGACAGAGGATTGGATAGGATAGAGGATAGAGGATACGATAGGATACAGGAAAGGATAGGATTGAGGATAGGATTGGATAGAGGATAGGATAGGGGATTGGATATGATACGATAGAGGATAGGCTAGGATAGAGGATAGGATAGAGGATAGGATGGGACAGAGGATAGGATAGGATAGAGGATAGGATAGGATAGAGGATAGTATAGGATAGAGGATAGGATAGGATAGAGGATAGGATAGGATAGAGGATAGTATAAGATAGAGGATAGGATAGGATAGAGGATAGGATAGGACAGAGGATAGGATAGGGGATTTGATAGGATAGAGGATAGGATACACGATATGATAGGATAGAGGATAGGATAGGACAGAGGATTGGATAGGATAGAGGATAGGATAGGATACAGGAAAGGATAGGATTGAGGATAGGATTGGATAGAGGATAGGATAGGGGATTGGATAGGATAGGGGATTGGATAGGATAGGATAGAGGATAGGCTAGGATAGAGGATAGGATAGAGGATAGGATAGGATAGAGGATAGGACAGGATAGACGAGAGGATAGGATAGAGAGTAGGATAGGATAGAGGATAGGATAGGATAGAGGATTGGATACACGATATTATAGGATAGAGGATAGGATAGGACAGAGGATTGGATAGGATAGAGGATAGAGGATAGGATAGGATACAGGAAAGGATAGGATTGAGGATAGGATTGGATAGAGGATAGGATAGGGGATTGGATAGGATAGGATAGAGGATAGGCTATGATAGAGGATAGGATAGAGGATAGGATAGGATAGAGGATAGGACAGGATAGACGAGAGAATAGGATAGAGGATAGGATAGGATAGAGGATAGGATAGGATAGAGGATTGGATAGAGGATAGGATAGGATAGAGGATATTATAGGATAGAGGATATGATAGGATAGAGGATAGGATAGGACAGAGGATTGGATAGGATAGAGGATAGAGGATAGGATAGGATAGGGGATATGATAGGGTAGAGGATATGATAGGATAGAGGATAGGATAGGATAGAGGATTGCATAGTATAGAGGATAGAGGATAGGATAGGATTGAGGACAGGATTCGATGCAGGATATGATAGGATAGAGGAGAGGATAGGACAGAGGATAGGATAGGGGATTTCATAGGGTAGAGGATAGGATAGGATAGAAGATAGGATAGGATAGAGGATAGGATAGGATCGAGGATAGGATAGGATAGAGGATAGGATAGACGATAGGATAGGATAGAGGATAGGATAGGATAGAAGATAGGATAGGGGATTTGATAGGATAGAGGATCAGATAGGATAGAAGATAGGATAGGATAGTGGATCGGATAGGATAGAAGATAGGATAGGATAGAGGAAAGGATAGGATAGAGGATAGGATAGGATAGAGGATAGGATAGGATAGAGGATTGGATAGGATAGAGGATACAGGATAGGATAGGATACAGGAAAGGATAGGATTGAGGATAGGATTGGAAAGAGGATAGGATAGGATAGAGGATAGGATAGACGATAGGATAGGATAGAGGATAGGATAGGATAGAGGATAGGATAGGATAGAGGATAGGATAGGATAGAGGATAGGATAGGATAGAGGATAGGATAGGACAGAGGATAGGATAGGGGATTTGATAGGATAGAGGATAGGATAGGATAGAGGATAGGATACACGATAGGATAGGGTAAAGGATAGGATAGGACAGAGGATTGGATAGGATAGAGGATAGAGGATAGGATAGGATACAGGAAAGGATAGGATTGAGGATAGGATTGGATAGAGGATAGGATAGGGGATTGGATATGATACGATAGAGGATAGGCTAGGATAGAGGATAGGATAGAGGATAGGATGGGACAGAGGATAGGATAGGATAGAGGATAGGATAGGATAGAGGATAGTATAGGATAGAGGATAGGATACAGGAAAGGATAGGATTGAGGATAGGATTGGAAAGAGGATAGGATAGGATAGAGGATAGGATAGACGATAGGATAGGATAGAGGATAGGATAGGATAGAGGATAGGATAGGATAGAGGATAGGATAGGATAGAGGATAGGATAGGATAGAGGATAGGATAGGACAGAGGATAGGATAGGGGATTTGATAGGATAGAGGATAGGATAGGATAGAGGATAGGATACACGATAGGATAGGATAAAGGATAGGATAGGACAGAGGATTGGATAGGATAGAGGATAGAGGATAGGATAGGATACAGGAAAGGATAGGATTGAGGATAGGATTGGATAGAGGATAGGATAGGGGATTGGATATGATACGATAGAGGATAGGCTAGGATAGAGGATAGGATAGAGGATAGGATGGGACAGAGGATAGGATAGGATAGAGGATAGGATAGGATAGAGGATAGTATAGGATAGAGGATAGGATAGGATAGAGGATAGGATAGGATAGAGGATAGTATAAGATAGAGGATAGGATAGGATAGAGGATAGGATAGGACAGAGGATAGGATAGGGGATTTGATAGGATAGAGGATAGGATACACGATATGATAGGATAGAGGATAGGATAGGACAGAGGATAGGATAGGGGATTTGATAGGATAGAGGATAGGATACACGATATGATAGGATAGAGGATAGGATAGGACAGAGGATTGGATAGGATAGAGGATAGGATAGGATACAGGAAAGGATAGGATTGAGGATAGGATTGGATAGAGGATAGGATAGGGGATTGGGTAGGATAGGGGATTGGATAGGATAGGATAGAGGATAGGCTAGGATAGAGGATAGGATAGAGGATAGGATAGGATAGAGGATAGGACAGGATAGACGAGAGGATAGGATAGAGGGTAGGATAGGATAGAGGATAGGATAGGATAGAGGATTGGATAGAGGATAGGATAGGATAGAGGATATTATAATATAGAGGATATGATAGGATAGAGGATAGGATAGGACAGAGGATTGGATAGGATAGAGGATAGAGGATAGGATAGGATAGAGGATAGGATAGGATAGAGGATAGGATAGGATAGAGGATAGGATAGGATAGAGGATAGGATAGGATAGAGGATAGTATAAGATAGAGGATAGGATAGGATAGAGGATAGGATAGGACAGAGGATAGGATAGGGGATTTGATAGGATAGAGGATAGGATACACGATATGATAGGATAGAGGATAGGATAGGACAGAGGATAGGATAGGGGATTTGATAGGATAGAGGATAGGATACACGATATGATAGGATAGAGGATAGGATAGGACAGAGGATTGGATAGGATAGAGGATAGGATAGGATACAGGAAAGGATAGGATTGAGGATAGGATTGGATAGAGGATAGGATAGGGGATTGGGTAGGATAGGGGATTGGATAGGATAGGATAGAGGATAGGCTAGGATAGAGGATAGGATAGAGGATAGGATAGGATAGAGGATAGGACAGGATAGACGAGAGGATAGGATAGAGGGTAGGATAGGATAGAGGATAGGATAGGATAGAGGATTGGATAGAGGATAGGATAGGATAGAGGATATTATAATATAGAGGATATGATAGGATAGAGGATAGGATAGGACAGAGGATTGGATAGGATAGAGGATAGAGGATAGGATAGGATAGAGGATAGGATAGGATAGAGGATAGGATAGGATAGAGGATAGGGTAGGATAGAGAATAGAATAGGATAGAGGATAGGATAGGATAGAGGATAGGATAGGATAGAGGATAGGATAGGATAGAGGATAGGATAGGATAGAGGATAGGATAGGATAGAGGATAGGATAGACGATAGGATAGGATAGAGGATAGGATAGGATAGAGGATAGGATAGGATAGAGGATAGGATAGGATAGAGGATAGGATAGAGGATATTATAGGATAGAGGATATGATAGGATAGAGGATAGGATAGGACAGAGGATTGGATAGGATAGAGGATAGAGGATAGGATAGGATACAGGAAAGGATAGGATAGAGGATAGGATAGGATAGAGGATTGGATAGGATAGAGGATACAGGATAGGATAGGATACAGGAAAGGATAGGATTGTGGATAGGATTGGAAAGAGGATAGGATAGGATAGAGGATAGGATAGACGATAGGATAGGATAGAGGATAGGATAGGATAGAGGATAGGATAGGACAGAGGATTGGATAGGATAGAGGATAGAGGATAGGATAGGATAGAGGATAGGATAGGATAGGGGATATGATAGGGTAGAGGATATGATAGGATAGAGGATAGGATATTATAGAGGATTGCATAGTATAGAGGATAGAGGATAGGATAGGATTGAGGATAGGATTCGATGCAGGATATGATAGGATAGAGGAGAGGATAGGACAGAGGATAGGATAGGGGATTTCATAGGGTAGAGGATAGGATAGGATAGAAGATAGGATAGGATAGAGGATAGGATAGGATAGAGGATAGGATAGGATAGGGGATATGATAGGGTAGAGGATATGATAGGATAGAGGATAGGATATTATAGAGGATTGCATAGTATAGAGGATAGAGGATAGGATAGGATTGAGGATAGGAATCGATGCAGGATATGATAAGATAGAGGAGAGGATAGGACAGAGGATAGGATAGGGGATTTCATAGGGTAGAGGATAGGATAGGATAGAAGATAGGATAGGATAGAGGATAGGATAGGATAGAGGATAGGATATGATAGAGGATAGGATAGACGATAGGATAGGATAGAGGATAGTATAGGATAGAGGATAGGATAGGATAGAGGATAGGATAGGATAGAGGATAGTATAGGATAGAGGATAGGATAGGATAGAGGATAGGATAGGACAGAGTATTGGATAGGATAGAGGATAGATGATAGGATAGGATACAGGAAAGGATAGGATAGAGCATAGGATAGGGGATTGGACAGGATAGGATAGAGGATAGGCTAGGATAGAGGATAGGATAGAGGATAGGATAGCATAGATTACAGGATAGGATAGAGGATAGGATAGGATAGAGGATTGGATAGGATACAGGAAAGGATAGGATTGAGGATAGATGATAGGATAGGATAGAGGATTGGATAGGATATAGGATAGGATATCATAGAGGATAGGATAGGGGATTTGATAGGATAGAGGATAGGAAAGGATAGAAGATAGGATAGGATAGAGGATAGGATAGGATAGAGGATAGGATAGGATAGAGGATAGGATAGGACAGAGGATAGGATAGGGGATTTGATAGGATAGAGGATAGGATAGGATAGAGGATAGGATACACGATAGGATAGGATAAAGGATAGGATAGGACAGAGGATTGGATAGGATAGAGGATAGAGGATAGGATAGGATACAGGAAAGGATAGGATTGAGGATAGGATTGGATAGAGGATAGGATAGGGGATTGGATATGATACGATAGAGGATAGGCTAGGATAGAGGATAGGATAGAGGATAGGATGGGACAGAGGATAGGATAGGATAGAGGATAGGATAGGATAGAGGATAGTATAGGATAGAGGATTGGATAGGATAGAGGATAGAGGATAGGATAAAATAGAGGATAGGATAGGATAGGGGATATGATAGGGTAGAGGATATGATAGGATAGAGGATAGGATATTATAGAGGATTGCATAGTATAGAGGATAGAGGATATTATAGGATTGAGGATAGGAATCGATGCAGGATATGATAAGATAGAGGAGAGGATAGGACAGAGGATAGGATAGGGGATTTCATAGGGTAGAGGATAGGATAGGATAGAAGATAGGATAGGATAGAGGATAGGATAGGATAGAGGATAGGATATGATAGAGGATAGGATAGACGATAGGATAGGATAGAGGATAGTATAGGATAGAGGATAGGATAGGATAGAGGATAGGATAGGATAGAGGATAGGATAGGATAGAGGATAGGATAGGATAGAGGATAGGATAGGACAGAGTATTGGATAGGATAGAGGATAGATGATAGGATAGGATACAGGAAAGGATAGGATAGAGCATAGGATAGGGGATTGGACAGGATAGGATAGAGGATAGGATAGCATAGATTACAGGATAGGATAGAGGATAGGATAGGATAGAGGATTGGATAGGATACAGGAAAGGATAGGATTGAGGATAGATGATAGGATAGGATAGAGGATTGGATAGGATATAGGATAGGATATGATAGAGGATAGGATAGGGGATTTGATAGGATAGAGGATAGGAAAGGATAGAAGATAGGATAGGATAGAGGATAGGATAGGATAGAGGATAGGATAGACGATAGGATAGGATAGAGGATAGGATAGGATAGAGGATAGGATAGGATAGAGGATCACCGGATTGACATGCGCGCGCAGAGCACGGGTGCCCCCAGGAGTCTAGGGACGGACGGGGAGGAGTTAGTGGGTATACTCGGCGTTGCACCAACCAGCCGAGGAGTCCCACATAACCCGGACCACCCCCCACCCCGGGGGGGTTCGGGTATCCGTAAGGAGATTACCTCCTCGAAAAAAAAAAAAAAAAAAAAAGGATAGGATAGAGGATAGGATAGGATAGAGGATAGGATAGAGGATATTATAGGATAGAGGATATGATAGGATAGAGGATAGGATAGGACAGAGGATTGGATAGGATAGAGGATAGAGGATAGGATAGGATACAGGAAAGGATAGGATAGAGGATAGGATAGGATAGAGGATTGGATAGGATAGAGGATACAGGATAGGATAGGATACAGGAAAGGATAGGATTGTGGATAGGATTGGAAAGAGGATAGGATAGGATAGAGGATAGGATAGACGATAGGATAGGATAGAGGATAGGATAGGATAGAGGATAGGATAGGACAGAGGATTGGATAGGATAGAGGATATGATAGGGTAGAGAATATGATAGGATAGAGGATAGGATATTATAGAGGATTGCATAGTATAGAGGATAGAGGATAGGATAGGATTGAGGATAGGATTCGATGCAGGATATGATAGGATAGAGGAGAGGATAGGACAGAGGATAGGATAGGGGATTTCATAGGGTAGAGGATAGGATAGGATAGAAGATAGGATAGGATAGAGGATAGGATAGGATAGAGGATAGGATAGGATAGAGGATAGGATAGACGATAGGATAGGATAGAGGATAGTATAGGATAGAGGATAGGATAGGATAGAGGATAGGATAGGATAGAGGATAGGATAGGATAGAGGATAGGATAGGATAGAGGATAGGATAGGATAGAGGATAGAATAGGATAGAGGATAGGATAGGATAGAGGATAGGATAGGATAGAGGATAGTATAGGATAGAGGATAGGATAGGATAGAGGATAGGATAGGACAGAGTATTGGATAGGATAGAGGATAGATGATAGGATAGGATAGAGGATAGGATAGGATAGAAGATAGGATAGGATAGAGGATAGGATGCATGATAGGATAGGATAGAGGATAGGATAGGACAGAGGATTGGATAGGATAGAGGATAGAGGATAGGATAGGATACAGGAAAGGATAGGATTGAGGATAGGATTGGATAGAGGATAGGATAGGGGATTGGATAGGATAGGATAGAGGATAGGCTAGGATAGAGGATAGGATAGAGGATAGGATAGGATAGAGGATAGGATAGGATAGAGGATAGGACAGGATAGACGAGAGGATAGGATAGAGGGTAGGATAGGATAGAGGATAGGATAGGATAGAGGATTGGATAGAGGATAGGATAGGATAGAGGATATTATAGGATAGAGGATATGATAGGATAGAGGATAGGATAGGACAGAGGATTGGATAGGATAGAGGATAGAGGATAGGATAAAATAGAGGATAGGATAGGATAGGGGATATGATAGGGTAGAGGATATGATAGGATAGAGGATAGGATATTATAGAGGATTGCATAGTATAGAGGATAGAGGATAGGATAGGATTGAGGATAGGAATCGATGCAGGATATGATAAGATAGAGGAGAGGATAGGACAGAGGATAGGATAGGGGATTTCATAGGGTAGAGGATAGGATAGGATAGAAGATAGGATAGGATAGAGGATAGGATAGGATAGAGGATAGGATAGGATAGAGGATAGGATAGGATAGAGGATAGAATAGGATAGAGGATAGGATAGGATAGAGGATAGGATA
This sequence comes from Halictus rubicundus, assembly GCF_050948215.1. Lineage (NCBI taxonomy): Eukaryota > Metazoa > Arthropoda > Insecta > Hymenoptera > Halictidae > Halictus > Halictus rubicundus. The sequence goes on along the minus strand of NW_027488732.1, from coordinate 18,705 downwards.
GGATAGAGGATAGTATAGGATAGAGGATAGGATAGGATAGAGGATAGGATAGGACAGAGTATTGGATGGGATAGAGGATAGATGATAGGATAGGATACAGGAAAGGATAGGATAGAGCATAGGATAGGGGATTGGACAGGATAGGATAGAGGATAGGCTAGGATAGAGGATAGGATAGAGGATAGGATAGCATAGATTACAGGATAGGATAGAGGATAGGATAGGATAGAGGATTGGATAGGATACAGGAAAGGATAGGATTGAGGATAGATGATAGGATAGGATAGAGGATTGGATAGGATATAGGATAGGATATGATAGAGGATAGGATAGGGGATTTGATAGGATAGAGGATAGGAAAGGATAGAAGATAGGATAGGATAGAGGATATGATAGGATAGAGGATAGGATATTATAGAGGATTGCATAGTATAGAGGATAGAGGATAGGATAGGATTGAGGATAGGATTCGATGCAGGATATGATAGGATAGAGGAGAGGATAGGACAGAGGATAGGATAGGGGATTTCATAGGGTAGAGGATAGGATAGGATAGAAGATAGGATAGGATAGAGGATAGGATAGGATAGAGGATAGGATAGGATAGAGGATAGGATAGACGATAGGATAGGATAGAGGATAGTATAGGATAGAGGATAGGATAGCATAGAGGATAGGATAGGATAGAGGATAGGATAGGATAGAGGATAGGATAGGATAGAGGATAGGATAGGATAGAGGATAGAATAGGATAGAGGATAGGATAGGGTAGAGGATAGGATAGGATAGAGGATAGTATAGGATAGAGGATAGGATAGGACAGAGGATTGGATAGGACAGAGGATAGAGGATAGGATAGGATACAGGAAAGGATAGGATTGAGGATAGGATTGGATAGAGGATAGGATAGGGGATTGGATAGGATAGGATAGAGGATAGGATAGAGGATAGGATAGGATAGAGGATAGGACAGGATAGACGAGAGGATAGGATAGAGGGTAGGATAGGATAGAGGATAGGATAGGATAGAGGATTGGATAGAGGATAGGATAGGATAGAGGATATTATAGGATAGAGGATATGATAGGATAGAGGATAGGATAGGACAGAGGATTGGATAGGATAGAGGATAGAGGATAGGATAAAATAGAGGATAGGATAGGATAGGGGATATGATAGGGTAGAGGATATGATAGGATAGAGGATAGGATATTATAGAGGATTGCATAGTATAGAGGATAGAGGATAGGATAGGATTGAGGATAGGAATCGATGCAGGATATGTTAGGATAGAGGAGAGGATAGGACAGAGGATAGGATAGGGGATTTCATAGGGTAGAGGATAGGATAGGATAGAAGATAGGATAGGATAGAGGATAGGATAGGATAGAGGATAGGATAGGATAGAGGATAGGATAGACGATAGGATAGGATAGAGGATAGTATAGGATAGAGGATAGGATAGGATAGAGGATAGGATAGGATAGAGGATAGGATAGGATAGAGGATAGGATAGGATAGAGGATAGGATAGGATAGAGGATAGGATAGGATAGAGGATAGAATAGGATAGAGGATAGGATAGGATAGAGGATAGGATAGGATAGAGGATAGTATAGGATAGAGGATAGGATAGGATAGAGGATAGGATAGTATAGAGGATAGAGGATAGGATAGGATTGAGGATAGGATTCGATGCAGGATATGTTAGGATAGAGGAGAGGATAGGACAGAGGATAGGATAGGGGATTTCATAGGGTAGAGGATAGGATAGGATAGAGGATAGGATACACGATAGGATAGGATAGAGGATAGGATACACGATAGGATAGGATAGAGGATAGGATAGGACAGAGGATTGGATAGGATAGAGGATAGGATACGATAGAGGATTGGATAGAGGATAGGATAGGATAGAGGATATTATAGGATAGAGGATATGATAGGATAGAGGATAGGATTTGACAGAGGATTGGATAGGATAGAGGATAGACGATAGGATAGGATACAGGAAAGGATAGGATAGAGGATAGGATAGGATAGAAGATAGGATAGGATAGAGGATTGGATAGAGGATAGGATAGGATAGAGGATATTATATTATAGAGGATATGATAGGATAGAGGATAGGATAGGACAGAGGATTGGATAGGATAGAGGATAGAGGATAGGATAGGATAGAGGATAGGATAGGATAGGGGATATGATAGGGTAGAGGATATGATAGGATAGAGGATAGGATAGGATAGAGGATTGCATAGGATACAGGATAGAGGATAGGATAGGATACAGGAAAGGATAGGATTGAGGATAGGATTCGATGCAGGATATGATAGGATAGAGGATAGGATAGGACAGAGGATAGGATAGGGGATTTGATAGGATAGAGGATAGGATAGGATAGAGGATAGGATACACGATAGGATAGGATAGAGGATTGGATAGAGGATAGGATAGGATAGAGGATATTATATTATAGAGGATATGATAGGATAGAGGATAGGATAGGACAGAGGATTGGATAGGATAGAGGATAGAGGATAGGATAGGATAGAGGATAGGATAGGATAGGGGATATGATAGGGTAGAGGATATGATAGGATAGAGGATAGGATAGGATAGAGGATTGCATAGGATACAGGATAGAGGATAGGATAGGATACAGGAAAGGATAGGATTGAGGATAGGATTCGATGCAGGATATGATAGGATAGAGGATAGGATAGGACAGAGGATAGGATAGGGGATTTGATAGGATAGAGGATAGGATAGGATAGAGGATAGGATACACGATAGGATAGGATAGAGGATAGGATACACGATAGGATAGGATAGAGGATAGGATAGGACAGAGGATTGGATAGGATAGAGGATAGGATACGATAGAGGATTGGATAGAGGATAGGATAGGATAGAGGATATTATAGGATAGAGGATATGATAGGATAGAGGATAGGATTTGACAGAGGATTGGATAGGATAGAGGATAGACGATAGGATAGGATACAGGAAAGGATAGGATAGAGGATAGGATAGGATAGAAGATAGGATAGGATAGAGGATAGCATAGAGGATAGGATAGAGGATAGGATAGAGGATAGGATAGAGGATAGGATAGGATAGATGATAGGATAGGATAGAGGATAGGATAGGATAGAGGATAGGATAGAAGATAGGATAGGATAGAGGATAGGACAGGATAGACGATAGGATAGGATAGAGGATAGGATAGGATAGAGGATAGGATAGGATAGAGGGTTGGATAGAGGATAGGATAGGATAGAGGATATTATAGGATAGAGGATATGATAGGATAGAGGATAGGATAGGACAGAGGATTGGATAGGATAGAGGATAGACGATAGGATAGGATACAGGAAAGGATAGGATAGAGGATAGGATAGGATAGAGGATAGGATAGGATTGAGGATAGGATAGGATAGAGGATAGGATAGAGGATACGATAGGACAGAGGATAGGACAGGATAGACGATAGGATAGGATAGAGGATAGGATAGGATAGAGGATAGGATAGGATAGAGGGTTGGATAGAGGATAGGATAGGATAGAGGATATTATAGGGTAGAGGATATGATAGGATAGAGGATAGGATAGGACAGAGGATTGGATAGGATAGAGGATAGACGATAGGATAGGATACAGGAAAGGATAGGATAGAGGATAGGATAGGATAGAAGATAGGATAGGATAGAGGATAGCATAGAGGATAGGATAGAGGATAGGATAGAGGATAGGATAGAGGATAGGATAGAGGATAGGATAGGATAGAGGATAGGATAGGATAGATGATAGGATAGGATAGAGGATAGGATAGGATAGAGGATAGGATAGAGAATAGGTTAGGATAGAGGATAGGATAGGATAGAGCATAGGATAGGATAGAAGATAGGATAGGATAGAGGATAGGATAGGATAGAGGATAGGATAGGATAGAGGATAGGATAGGATAGAGGATAGGATAGGATAGAGTATAGGATAGAGAATAGGTTAGGATAGAGAATAGTAACGGATAGATGATATTATAGGATAGAGGATAGGATATGATAGAGTATACGATATTATAGAGGGTAGGATAGGATAGAGCATAGGATAGGGGATTGGACAGGATAGGATAGAGGATAGGCTAGGATAGAGGATAGGATAGAGGATAGGATAGCATAGAGGACAGGATAGGATAGAGGATAGGATAGCTTAGAGGATTGGATAGGATACAGGAAGGGATAGGATTGAGGATAGACGATAGGATAGGATAGAGGATAGGATAGGATAGAGGGTTGGATAGAGGATAGGATAGGATAGAGGATATTATAGGATAGAGGATATGATAGGATAGAGGATAGGATGGGATAGAGGATAGGATAGGATAGAGGATAGGATAGGATAGAGGATAGGATAGGATAGAGGATAGGATAGGATACAGGAGAGGATAGGATAGAGGATAGGATAGGATAGAGGATAGGATAGGATAGAGGATAGGATAGGATAGAGGATAGGATAGGATAGAGGATAGGATAGACGATAGGATAGGATAGAGGATAGGATAGACGATAGGATAGGATAGAGGATAGGATAGGATTAGAGGATAGGAATAGGACAGAGGATAGGATAGGGGATTTGATAGGATAGAGGATAGGATAGGACAGAGGATAGGATAGGATAGAGGATAGGATAGGACAGAGGATAGGATAGGGGATTCGATAGGATAGAGGATAGGATAGGACAGAGGATTGGATAGGATAGAGGATAGAGGATAGAGGATAGGATAGGATAAAGGAAAGGATAGGATTGAGGATAGGATTGGATAGAGGATAGGATAGGGGATTGGATAGGATAGGATAGAGGATAGGCTAGGATAGAGGATAGGATAGAGGATAGGATAGGATAGAGGATAATACAGGATAGACGATAGGATAGGATAGAGGATAGGATAGGATAGAGGATTGGATAGAGGATAGGATAGGATAGAGGATAGGATTGGATAGAGGATAGGATAGACGATAGGATAGGATAGAGGATAGGATAGGGGATTTGATAGGATAGAGGATAGGATAGGATAGAAGATAGGATAGGATAGAGGATAGGATAGGATAGAGGATAGGATAGGATAGAGGATAGGATAGAGAATAGGATCGGATAGACGATATTATAGGATAGAATGTACGATATTATAGAGGATAGGATAGGATAGAGGATAGAATAGAGGATAGGATAGGATAGAGGATTGGATACGATAGAGGATAGAGTATAGGATAGGATACAGGATAGGATAGGATAGAGGATAGGATAGGGGATTTGATAGGATAGAGGATAGGATAGGATAGAGGATAGGATAGGATAGTGGATAGGATAGGATAGAGGATAGGATAGAATAGAGGATAGGATAGAGGATAGGATAGGATAGAGGATAGGATAGGATAGAGGATAGGATAGGATAGAGGATAGGATAGGATAGAGGATAGGATAGGATAGAGGATAGGATAGGATAGAGGATAGGATAGGATAGAGGATAGGATAGGATAGAGGATAGGATAGGGGATTTGATAGGATAGAGGATAGGATACACGATAGGATAGGATAGAGGATAGGATAGGACAGAGGATAGGATAGGATAGAGGATAGGATAGGATAGAGGATAGGATAGGACAGAGGATAGGATAGGGGATTTGATAGTATAGAGGATAAGATACACGATAGGATAGGATAGAGGATAGGATAGGATAGAGGATAGGATAGAGGATTTGATAGTATAGGGGATAGGATAGGATAGAAGATAGGATAGGATAGAGGATAGGATAGGATAGAGGATAGGATAGGATAGAGGATAGGATAGGACAGAGGATAGGATAGGGGATTTGATAGGATAGAGGATAGGATACACGATAGGATAGGATAGAGGATAGGATAGGACAGAGGATAGGATAGGATAGAGGATAGGATAGGATAGAGGATAGGATAGGACAGAGGATAGGATAGGGGATTTGATAGTATAGAGGATAAGATACACGATAGGATAGGATAGAGGATAGGATAGGATAGAGGATAGGATAGAGGATTTGATAGTATAGGGGATAGGATAGGATAGAAGATAGGATAGGATAGAGGATAGGATAGGATAGAGGATAGGATAGGATAGAGGATAGGATAGGACAGAGGATAGGATAGGGGATTTGATAGGATAGAGGATAGGATACACGATAGGATAGGATAGAGGATAGGATAGGACAGAGGATAGGATAGGATAGAGGATAGGATAGGATAGAGGATAGGATAGGACAGAGGATAGGATAGGGGATTTGATAGTATAGAGGATAGGATACACGATAGGATAGGATAGAGGATAGGATAGGATAGAGGATAGGATAGAGGATTTGATAGGATAGGGGATTTGATAGGATAGAGGATTTGATGGGATAGGGGATTTGATAGGATAGAGGATAGGATAGGATAGGATAGACGATAGGATAGGATAGAGGATAGGATAGTATTGAGGATAGGATAGGATAGAGGATTGGATAGTATAGAGGATAGGATAGGATACAGGAGAGGATAGGATAGAGGATAGGATAGGATAGAGGATAGGATAGGATAGAGGATAGGATAGACGATAGGATAGGATAGAGGATAGGATAGACGATAGGATAGGATAGAGGATAGAATAGGATAGAGGATATGATAGGGTAGAGGATACGATAGGATAGAGGATACAGGATAGGATAGGATACAGGAAAGGATAGGATTGAGGATAGGATTGGATAGGGGATAGGATAGGATAGAGGATAGGATAGACGATAGGATAGGATAGAGGATAGGATAGGATAGAGGATTGGATAGAGGATAGGATAGGATAGAGGATAGGATAGGGGATTTGATAGGATAGAGGATAGGATAGGATAGAGGATAGGATAGGATAGAGGATAGGATAGGATAGAGGATAGGATAGGATACAGGAGAGGATAGGATATAGGGTAGGATAGGATAGAGGATAGGATTGGATTGAGGATAGGATAGGATAGAGGATAGGATAGGATAGAGGATAGGATAGGATAGAGAATAGGATAGGATAGATGATATTATGGGAAAGAGGATAGGATATGATAGAGGATACGATATTGTAGAGGATAGGATAGGATAGAGGATAGGGTAGGATAGTGGATAGGGTAGGATAGAGGATACGATAGAGGATTGTATAGTATAAAGGATAGGATAGGATAGAGGATAGGACAGAGGATAGGATAGGGGATTGGATAGGATAGAGGATAGGATAGGATTGAGGATAGGATAGGATAGAGGATAGGATAGGATAGAGGATAGAAGAGGATTGAGGATAACATAGGATAGAGGATCGGATAGAATAGAGGATAGAATAGGATTGAGGATAAGATAGGATAGAGGATAGGGTAGGGGATTGGATAGGATAGAGGATAGGATAGGATAGGATAGATGATATTATAGGAAAGAGGATAGGATATGATAGAGGATACGATATTATAGAGGATAGGATAGGATAGAGGATAGGATAGGATAGAGGATAGGTCAGGATAGAGGATAGGATAGGGGGTTGGATAGGATAGAGGATAGGATACGATAGACGATAGTATAGGATAGAGGATAGGATAGGATAGAGAATAGGATAGGATAGGTGATATTATGGGAAAGAGGATAGGATATGATAGGGGATACGATATTGTAGAGGATAGGATAGGGGATTGGATAGGATAGAGGATAGGATAGAATTGAGGATAGGATATAATAGAGTATAGGATAGGATTGAGTATAGGATAGGGTTGAGGATAGGATAGGATAGATGATATTATAGGATAGAGAATAGGATAGTATAGAGGATAGGATACGATAGAAGATAGGATAGGATTAAGGATAGGATAGGATAGAGGATAGGATAGGATAGAGGATAGGATAGGATAGAGGATAGGATAGGACAGAGGATAGGATAGGGGATTTGATAGGATAGAGGATAGGATACACGATAGGATAGGATAGAGGATAGGATAGGACAGAGGATAGGATAGGATAGAGGATAGGATAGGATAGAGGATAGGATAGGACAGAGGATAGGATAGGGGATTTGATAGTATAGAGGATAGGATACACGATAGGATAGGATAGAGGATAGGATAGGATAGAGGATAGGATAGAGGATTTGATAGGATAGGGGATTTGATAGGATAGAGGATTTGATGGGATAGGGGATTTGATAGGATAGAGGATAGGATAGGATAGGATAGACGATAGGATAGGATAGAGGATAGGATAGTATTGAGGATAGGATAGGATAGAGGATTGGATAGTATAGAGGACAGGATAGGATACAGGAGAGGATAGGATAGAGGATAGGATAGGATAGAGGATAGGATAGGATAGAGGATAGGATAGACGATAGGATAGGATAGAGGATAGGATAGACGATAGGATAGGATAGAGGATAGAATAGGATAGAGGATATGATAGGGTAGAGGATACGATAGGATAGAGGATACAGGATAGGATAGGATACAGGAAAGGATAGGATTGAGGATAGGATTGGATAGGGGATAGGATAGGATAGAGGATAGGATAGACGATAGGATAGGATAGAGGATAGGATAGGATAGAGGATTGGATAGAGGATAGGATAGGATAGAGGATAGGATAGGGGATTTGATAGGATAGAGGATAGGATAGGATAGAGGATAGGATAGGATAGAGGATAGGATAGGATACAGGAGAGGATAGGATAGAGGGTAGGATAGGATAGAGGATAGGATTGGATTGAGGATAGGATAGGATAGAGGATAGGATAGGATAGAGGATAGGATAGGATAGAGAATAGGATAGGATAGATGATATTATGGGAAAGAGGATAGGATATGATAGAGGATACGATATTGTAGAGGATAGGATAGGATAGAGGATAGGGTAGGATAGTGGATAGGGTAGGATAGAGGATACGATAGAGGATTGTATAGTATAAAGGATAGGATAGGATAGAGGATAGGACAGAGGATAGGATAGGGGATTGGATAGGATAGAGGATAGGATAGGATTGAGGATAGGATAGGATAGAGGATAGGATAGGATAGAGGATAGAAGAGGATTGAGGATAACATAGGATAGAGGATCGGATAGAATAGAGGATAGAATAGGATTGAGGATAAGATAGGATAGAGGATAGGGTAGGGGATTGGATAGGATAGAGGATAGGATAGGATAGGATAGATGATATTATAGGAAAGAGGATAGGATATGATAGAGGATACGATATTATAGAGGATAGGATAGGATAGAGGATAGGATAGGATAGAGGATAGGTCAGGATAGAGGATAGGATAGGGGGTTGGATAGGATAGAGGATAGGATACGATAGACGATAGTATAGGATAGAGGATAGGATAGGATAGAGAATAGGATAGGATAGGTGATATTATGGGAAAGAGGATAGGATATGATAGGGGATACGATATGGTAGAGGATAGGATAGGGGATTGGATAGGATAGAGGATAGGATAGAATTGAGGATAGGATATAATAGAGTATAGGATAGGATTGAGTATAGGATAGGGTTGAGGATAGGATAGGATAGATGATATTATAGGATAGAGAATAGGATAGTATAGAGGATAGGATACGATAGAAGATAGGATAGGATTAAGGATAGGATAGGATTAAGGATAGGATAGGATAAAGGATATGATAGGATAGAGGATAGGATAGCATAGAGGATAGGATAGAGTATAGGATAGAGGAGTGGATAGGATAGAGGATATTATAGGATAGAGGATACGATATTGTAGAGGATAGGATAGGATAGAGGATAGGGTAGGATAGAGGATAGGGTAGGATAGAGGATACGATACAGGATTGGATAGTATAAAGGATAGGATAGGATAGAGGATAGGATAGGATAGAGGATAGGACAGAGGATAGGATAGGGGATTGGATAGGATAGAGGGTAGGATAGGATAGAGGATAGGATATGATGAAGGATACGATATTATAGAGGATAGGATAGGATACAGTATAGCATATAATAGAGGATAGGATAGGATTGTGGACAGGACAGTATAGGGGATAGGATAGGATAGAGGATAGTATAGTATAGAGGATAGGATATGGGATTGGATAGGATAGAGGATAGGATAGGATAGAGGATAGGATAGGATAGGATAGAGGATAGGATAGGATAGAGGATAGGATAGGATAGAGGATAGGTTAGGATACAGGATAGGATAGGATAGAGGATAGGATAGGATAGAGGATAGGATAGGGGATTGGATAGGATAGAGGATATAATATTATTGGAAAGAGGATAGGATATGATAGAGGATACGGTATTGTAGAGGATAGGATAGTATAGAGGATAGGATAGGGTAGAGGATACGATAGAGGATTGGATAGTATAAAGGATAGGATAGGATAGAGTATAGAATAGGATTGAGGATAAGATAGGATAGAGGATAGGATAGGATAGAGAATAGGATAGGGGATTGGATAGGATAGAGGATAGGATAGGATTCAGGATAGGATAGAAAAGAGGATAGGATAGTATAGAGGATAGGATACGATAGAGGATAGGACAGAGGATAGGATAGGGTATTGGATAGGATAGAGGATAGGATATGATAGAGGATCGAATAAAATTGAGGATAGGATAGGATTTAGGATAGGATAGGATCGAGGATAGGATATAGGATTGGATAAGATAGGCGATAGGATACGATAGAGGATAGGATAGGATAGGATAGAGAATAGGATAGGATAGATGATATTATAGGATGTAGGATATGATAGAATTGGGGATTGGATACGATAGAGGATAGGATAGGGGATTGGTTAGGTTAGAGGATAGGATACGATAGACGATAGGATAGGATAGAGGATAGGATAGGATAGAGGATAGTATAGGATAGAGGATAGGATAGGATAGAGGATAGGATAGGATAGATGATATTATAGGAAAGGGGAGAGGATATGATAGAGGATAGGATAGGCTAGAGGATAGGATAGGATTGGGGATAGGATAGGATAGAGGATAGTATAGTATAGAGGATAGTATAGTATAGAGGATAGGATAGGATAGAGGATAGGACAGAGGATATGATAGGGGATTGGATAGGATAGAGGATAGGATAGGATTGAAGATGGTATAGGATAGAGGATAGGATAGGATAGATGATATTATAGGAAAGAGGATAGGATATGATAGAGGATAGGATAGGATAGAGCATAGGATAGGATAGATGATAATATAGGAAAGAGGATAGGATATGATAGAGGATAGGATAGGATAGACCATAGGATAGGATAGAGCATAGGATAGCATAGAGGATAGGATAGGATTGAGGATAGGATAGGATAGGATTGGGCATTGGATAGGATAGAGGATAGGACAGGATAGGGGATAAGATAGGAGATTGGATCGGATAGAGGATAGGATAGGGGATTGGATAGGATAGAGGATATAATAGGACAGGGGATATTATAGAGAATAGGATAGGATAGTGGATAGGATAGGATAGAGGATAGGATAGGGGATTGGATATGATAGAGGATAGGATAGGGTAGATGATATTATAGGAAAGAGGATAGGATATGACAGTGGATACGATATTGTAGAGGATAGGATAGAGGATACAGTATAGCATATAATAGAGGATAGGATGGGATTGTGGACAGGATAGTATAGTTGATAGGATAGGATAGAGGATAGTATAGTATAGAGGATAGGATATGGAATTGGATAGGATAGAGGATAGGATAGGATTGAGGATAGGATAGGATAGAGGATAGGATAGGATAGAGGATAGAATAGGATTGAGGATAAGATAGGATATAGGATTGGATATGATAGGGGATAGGATACGATAGAGGATAGGATAGCATAGGATAGAGAATAGGATCGGATAGATGATATTATAGGATAGGATAGGATTGGGGATTAGATACGATAGAGGTTGGGTTGGGTATTGGTTAGGTTAGAGGATAGGATACGATAGAGGATAGGATAGGATAGAGGATAGGATAGGATAGATCATAGGATAGGATAGAGGATAGGATAGGATAGAGGATAGGATAGGATAGAGGATAGGATAGGATAGAGGATAGGACAGAAGATAGGATAGACGATAGGATAGGATAGAGGGTAGGATAGGATAGAGGATAGGATAGGATAGAGGATAGGATAGGACAGAGGATAGGATACAGGATTTGATAGGATAGAGGATAGGATAGGATAGATGATATTATAGGAAAGAGGATAGGATATGATAGAGGATAGGATAGGATAGAGGATAGGGTAGGATATAGTATAGGATTGGATGGAAGATATTATAGGATAGAGCAGAGGATAGGGTAGACGATACGATATTATAGTGGAGAGGATCGAATATAGGATAGGATAGGGGATTGGATAGGATAGAGGATAGGAAAGGATAGTTGATAGGATAGGATAGACGATAGGATAGGGGTTAGAATAGGGTAGTTGATAGAATAGGATAGAGGATAGGATAGGATAGTTGATAGAATAGGATAGAGGATAGGATAGGATAGAGGATAGGATAGGATAGACGATAGGTTAGGGGATTGGATAGGATAGTTGATAGAATAGGACAGAGGATAGGATAGGATAGAGAATTGGATAGGATATGATAGAGGATACGATATTATAGAGGATAGGATAGGATAGATGATAGGATACGATAGAGTACAGGATATAGGATTGGATAGGATAGAGGATAGGATATAATAGGGGATTGGATATGATAGAGGATAGGATAGGATATTGGATAGGATAGAGGATAGGAAAGGATAGAGAATAGGATAGGATAGAGGATAGGGTAGCATAGAGGATAGGTGACGATAGGGGATAGGATAGGATAGAGGATAGGATCGGATAGAGGATAGGATAGGATAGGATAGGATATAGGCTAGTATAGGATAGAGGATAGGATAGGATAGAGGATAGGATACGATAGAGTATAGGATAGCATAGAGGATAGAAGACGATAGGGGATAGGATAGGATAGAGGATAGGATAGGATAGAGGATAGGATAGGATAGAGGATAGGATAGAGGATAGGATAGAGGATAGGATAGGATACAGGATAGGATAGGATAGGGGATAGGATAGGATAGAGGATAGGATAGGATAGAGGATAGGATAGGATAGAGGATAGGATAGGATAGAGGATACGATATTATAGAGGATAGGACAGGATAGAGGATCGGATAGGATAGAGGATAGGATAGGATAGAGGATAGGATCGGATAGAGGATAGGCTAGGATAGATGATAGGATAGGATAGAGGATTGGATAGAGGATAGGATAGGATAGAGGATATTATAGGATAGAGGATATGATAGGATAGAGGATAGGATAGGACAGAGGATTGAATAGGATAGAGGATAGAGGATAGGATAGGATAGAGGATAGGATAGGATAGGGGATATGATAGGGTAGAGGATATGATAGGATAGAGGATAGGATAGGATAGAGGATAGGATAGGACAGAGGATAGGATACAGGATTTGATAGGATAGAGGATAGGATAGGATAGAGGATAGGATACACGATAGGATAGGATAGAGGATAGGATAGGATAGAGGATAGGATAGGATAGAGGATTGGATAGAGGATAGGATAGGACAGAGGATATTATAGGATAGAGGATATGATAGGATAGAGGATAGGATGGGACAGAGGATTGGATAGGATAGAGGATACAGGATAGGATAGGATAGAGGAGAGGATAGGATAGGGGATATGATAGGGTAGAGGATATGATAGGATAGATGATAGGATAGGATAGAGGATTGCATAGGATAGAGGATAGAGGATAGGATAGGATACAGGAAAGGATAGGGTTGAGGATATGATTCGATGCAGGATATGATAGGATAGAGGGTAGGATAGGACAGAGGATAGGATAGGGGATTTCATAGGGTAGAGGATAGGATAGGATAGAGGATAGGGTAGGATAGAGGATAGGATAGGATAGAGGATAGGATAGGATAGAGGATAGGATACGACAGAGGATTGGGTAGAGGATAGGATAGGATAGAGGATATTATAGGATAGAGGGTATGATAGGGTGGAGAATAGGATAGGATAGAGGATAGAGGATAGGATAGGATACAGGAAAGGATAGGATTGAGGATAGGATTGGATAGGATAGGATAGAGGATAGGCTAGGATAGAGGATAGGATAGAGGATTGGATAGAGGATAGGATAGGATAGATGATTTAATATAGGATAGAGGATATGATAGGATAGAGGATAGGATAGGACAGAGAATTGGATAGGATAGAGGATAGTGGATAGGATAGGATACAGGAAAGGATAGGATAGAGGATAGGATAGGATAGGGGATATGATAGGGTAGAGGATATGATAGGATAGAGGATTGGATAGGATAGAGGATACATGATAGGATAGGATACAGGAAAGGATAGGATTGAGGATAGGTTTGGATAGAGGATAGGATAGGATAGTGGATAGGATAGACGATAGGATAGGATAGAGGATAGGATAGGATAGAGGATAGGATAGGACAGAGGATAGGATACAGGATTTGATAGGATAGAGGATAGGATAGGATAGAGGATAGGATACACGATAAGATAGGATAGAGGATAGAGGATAGGATAGGATACAGGAAAGGATAGGATTGAGGATAGGATTGTATAGAGGATATTATAGGATAGAGGATATGATAGGATAGAGGATAGGATAGGACAGAGGATTGGATAGGATAGAGGATAGAGGATAGGATAGGATAGAGGATAGGATAGGATAGGGGATATGATAGGGTAGAGGATATGATAGGATAGAGGATAGGATAGGATAGAGGATTGCATAGGATAGAGGATAGAGGATAGGATAGGATACAGGAAAGGATAGGATTGAGGATAGGATTCGATGCAGGATATGATAGGATAGAGGATAGGATTCGATGCAGGATATGATAGGATAGAGGATAGGATAGGACAGAGGATATTATAGGGGATTTCATAGGGTAGAGGATAGGATAGGATAGAAGATAGGATAGGATAGAGGATATTATAGGATAGAGGATAGGATAGGATATAGGAAAGGATAGGATTGAGGATAGGATTCGATGCAGGATATGATAGGATAGAGGATAGGATAGGACAGAGGATAGGATAGGGGATTTCATAGGGTAGAGGATAGGATAGGATAGAAGATAGGATAGGATAGAGGATAGGATAGACGATAGGATAGGAAAGAGGATAGGATAGGATAGAGGATAGGATAGGACAGAGGATAGGATACAGGATTTGATAGGATAGAGGATAGGATAGGATAGAGGATAGGATAGGATAGAGGATAGGATAGGACAGAGGATAGGATACAGGATTTGATAGGATAGAGGATAGGATAGGATAGAGGATAGGATAGGATAGAGGATAGGATAGGATAGAGGATAGGATAGGATAGAGGATAGGATAGGATAGAGGATATGATAGGGTAGAGGATACGATAGGATAGAGGATTGGATAGGATAGAGGATACAGGATAGGATAGGATACAGGAAAGGATAGGATTGAGGATAGGATTGGATAGAGGATAGGATAGGATAGAGGATAGGATAGACGATAGGTTAGGATAGAGGATAGGATAGGATAGAGGATAGGATAGGACAGAGGATAGGATAGGGGATTTGATAGGATAGGGGATAGGATAGGATAGAGGATAGGATACACGATAGGATAGGATAGAGGGTAGGATAGGACAGAGGATTGGATAGGATAGAGGATAGATGATAGGATTCGATGCAGGATATGATAGGATAGAGGATAGGATAGTACAGAGGATAGGATAGGGGATTTCATAGGGTAGAGGATAGGATAGGATAGAAGATAGGATAGGGTAGAGGATAGGATAGGATAGGATAGACGATAGGATAGGATAGAGGATAGGATAGGATAGAGGATAGGATAGACGATAGGATAGGATAGAGGATAGGATAGGATAGAGGATAGGATAGGATAGAGGATAGGATACACGATAGGATAGGATAGAGGATAGGATAGGACAGAGGATAGGATAGGGGATTTGATAGGATAGAGGATAGGATAGGATAGAGGATAGGATAGGATAGAGGATAGGATAGGATAGAGGATAGGATAGGATAGAAGATAGGATAGGGGATTTGATAGGATAGAGATAGGATAGAGGATACAGGATAGGATAGGATAGAGGATAGGATAGGATAGGGGATATAATAGGGTAGAGGATATGATAGGATAGAGGATAGGATAGGATAGAGGATTGCATAGGATACAGGATAGAGGATAGGATAGAGGATAGGATAGGACAGAGGATAGGATAGGGGATTTCACAGGGTAGAGGATAGGATAGGATAGAAGATAGGATAGGATAGAGGATAGGATAGGATAGAGGATAGGATAGGATAGAGGATAGGATTGGAAAGAGGATAGGATAGGATAGAGGATAGGATAGACGATAGGATAGGATAGAGGATAGGATAGACGATAGGATAGGATAGAGGATAGGATAGGATAGAGGATAGGATATGGTAGAGATTAGGATAGGACAGAGGATAGGATAGGATAGAAGATAGGATAGGGGATTTGATAGGATAGAGATAGGATAGAGGATACAGGATAGGATAGGATAGAGGATAGGATAGGATAGGGGATATAATAGGGTAGAGGATATGATAGGATAGAGGATAGGATAGGATAGAGGATTGCATAGGATACAGGATAGAGGATAGGATAGAGGATAGGATAGGACAGAGGATAGGATAGGGGATTTCACAGGGTAGAGGATAGGATAGGATAGAAGATAGGATAGGATAGAGGATAGGATAGGATAGAGGATAGGATAGGATAGAGGATAGGATAGACGATAGGATAGGATAGAGGATAGGATCCCTGCGGCGCGCGGTGGGCCACGACCTCTCGCTCCCGGCTGTCGTCGCTGCGGCAGCCGGTGGCGAGGAGGCGTGGAGGGGGTTCGCTTCCTTCTGCGAGCGGGTTATGCTGCGGAAGGAGGCTGCGGAACGGGATCGGGAGCGTAATCACGATCCCGGCCGAAGGGGGGGGAGGCGGCGCAGGGTACGCCCCGGGGGCGTACCCCCGTTGCGACGCCTCTGACGCGAGCGGGGACGCCCTTGATGATCTCGAGGCGGGGGATCGGATATCCCCTTACACTCGGTCACCAACGGCGTCCCCGGAGGCCGCCGGGCATCTCGAGCGGGGGCTCGGATGCTCATCGGGCGGCCTAACAGGGGGGAAGGCGCCACGTCGTCCGTTGCGTGGTGCCTTCGGATAGAGTAGGTACGGGAGGGGGCCGCGTCCCCCCCTGGGTGGTATGCTAAGGCGGGGGCACACCGGATTGACATGCGCGCGCAGAGCACGGGTGCCCCCAGGAGTCTAGGGACGGACGGGGAGGAGTTAGTGGGTATACTCGGCGTTGCACCAACCAGCCGAGGAGTCCCACATAACCCGGACCACCCCCCCCCCGGGGGGGTTCGGGTATCCGTAACGAGATTACCTCCTCGGAAAAAAAAAAAAAATAGGATAGAGGATAGGATAGGATAGAGGATAGGATAGGATAGAGGATAGGATAGGATAGAAGATAGGATAGGGGATTTGATAGGATAGAGATAGGATAGAGGATACAGGATAGGATACGATACAGGAAAGGATAGGATTGAGGAAGGATTGGAAAGAGGATAGGATAGGATAGAGGATAGGATAGACGATAGGATAGGATAGAGGATAGGATAGGGTAGAGGATAGGATAGGATAGAGGATAGGATAGGATAGAGGATAGGATAGGACAGAGGATAGGATAGGGGATTTGATAGGATAGAGGATAGGATAGGATAGAGGATAGGATACACGATAGGATAGGATAGAGGATAGGATAGGACAGAGGATTGGATACGATAGAGGATAGGATAGCATAGAGGATTGGATAGAGGATAGGATAGGATAGAGGATATTATAGGATAGAGGATATGATAGGATAGAGGATAGGATAGGACAGAGGATTGGATAGGATAGAGGATAGAGGATAGGATAGGATACAGGAAAGGATAGGATAGAGGATAGGATAGGATAGAAGATAGGATAGGATAGAGGATAGGATAGAGGATAGGATAGGATAGAGGATGGGATAGGATAGAGGATAGGATAGGATAGAGGATAGGATAGGATAGAGGATATTATAGGATAGAGGATATGATAGGATAGAGGATACGATAGGACAGAGGATTGGATAGGATAGAGGATAGAGGATAGGATAGGATACAGGAAAGGATAGGATAGAGGATAGGATAGGATAGAGGAGAGGATAGGTTAGAGGATAGGATAGGATAGAGAATAGGATAGGATAGAGGATATTATAGGATAGAGGATATGATAGGATAGAGTATAGGTATAGGACAGAGGATAGGATAGGATAGAGGATAGGATAGGACAGAGTATTGGATAGGATAGAGGATAGATGATAGGATAGGATACAGGAAAGGATAGGATAGAGGATAGGATAGGATAGAGGATTGGATAGAGGATAGGATAGGATAGAGGATATTATATTATAGAGGATATGATAGGATAGAGGATAGGATAGGACAGAGGATTGGATAGGATAGAGGATAGAGGATAGGATAGGATAGAGGATAGGATAGGATAGGG